>NC_137018.1:14146818-14374318 GCF_032717465.1 Coenobita brevimanus | reverse complement strand
AAAATGTCTTTTGATGAAGCCTAGGGCCCTGTTGGCTTTATTGGCGGCAGAGATACATTGATTCGAACATTTCAGATCGTCTGAAATTAGTACGCCTAGATCTTTAAATAGTGAGGACTTGCTAATGATTTGGCCCTTCATTTCGTAATCATACCCTTTGTTTTTCTTCCCACATTGCAGTACCTGACATTTGCTTACATTGAAGGGCATTTGCCTTTTTTTGACCAGCTGATAATTTTATTAAGGTCATTTTGAAGGCTAATTCTGTCTTCTTCAGTTAATATAGTGTTGCCGATTTTTGTATCGTCCGCAAATTTAGAAATGAAGTTGTTTAGGCCAACATCGATATCGTTAATATACATAATATTACACAGAGAGAGAGAGAGAGAGAGAGAGAGAGAGAGAGAGAGAGAGAGAGAGAGAGAGAGAGAGAGAGAGAGAGAGAGAGATGTAGTGATGCTTTAGTGATGCTTCAACATGCTTCAACCAGCAGAGAGAGAGAGAGAGAGAGAGAGAGAGAGAGAGAGCGATGCTTGAGTGTTGCTTGAGTCAGCAGAGAGAGAGAGACAGACAGACAGACAGACAGACAGAGACAGAGAGCGATGCTTTGAGTGTTGCTCGAGTCGCAGAGAGAGAGAGAGAGAGAGAGAGAGAGAGAGAGAGAGAGAGAGAGATATGTGGCGATGCTTGAGTGTTGCTCGAGTCAGCAGACAGAGAGAGAGAGAGAGAGAGAGAGAGACAGAGAGAGACAGACAGACAGACAGACAGACAGAAAGAGACAGAGCGATGCATTGAATGTTGCTCGAGTCAGCAGAGAGAGAGAGAGAGAGAGAGAGAGAGAGAGAGAATGACGTGGTGGTGCCTGAATTGTTCCAGTCAGCCGAGAGAGAGAGAGAGAGAGAGAGAGAGAGAGAGAGAGAGAGAATGACGTGGTAGTGCCTGACTGTTGCTCGAGTCAACCGAGAAAGAGAGAGAGAGAGAGAGAAAGAGAGAGAGAGAGAGAGAGAATTTACATTGGTTACTCTTGCCACACAAACAGTACTGTACAATCCTTTCACTGTTGTTTGTATTCATAACTATGAACCTATCCATCTGTACCCAGACACCATAATCCCTTAAGGAGTGGTCGTTTGCCTTCGAGTTAGTCGTTCTAAGGGGAGAGGCAACAACCCTCAGCTCACTCACTTGGTGACACGTTGGGAACACGTGTGGGTTGGTTATATGTTTGCCACCCAGCTCTGTAAATGGTTTCCCAGCTTACAGGAAACCATTTGGTTTGTCACTCAGTGTAAAGCCAACTGATGAGGAATGAAGTGTGATAAAAAGTGACAGAAAAGACGGGAGAAAGAGGAAGAGACAGGACAGACCCCCCCAAAAAGTGATAAGGTTAAGGAAAAAATAGGCACCACTCCGTGAAGTGAGTGGATGATGATCGCCACCACATACCACGTTATTCATAACTCATATTATTTATAGAAATTCTTAGCTATAGGATACCAGACAAAAACTTTTCTCCCCCAGCCCCCCAGACTCCCCTGCAATCAGCCATACAGGAATATTAGAAGATGCAGCACCCTACAGGGCATATGTGATTAAACTATATTTTATGAGAACAAGAGAAAGAATGTTGTATGAAAGAGGTATCAGCAAAAAAGATAAAAGTAATACCAGTACTCGTGTAGTACTGTACAGTGTTTATTAACTCTTTAGTCTCGTAGCATAACATTTACAACGTCTGTCATAAACGAGAGAGAGAGAGAGAGAGAGAGAGAGAGAGAGAGAGAGAGAGAGAGAGAGAGAGAGAGAGAGAGAGGTAGCGATGCTTGAGTGTTACTCGAGTCAGCAGAGAGAGAGAGAGAGAGAGAGAGACAGACAGACAGACAGACAGAGACAGAGAGCGATGCTTTGAGTGTTGCTCGAGTTAGCAGAGAAGGAGAGAGAGAGAGAGAGAGAGAGAGAGAGACAGAGAGAGAGAGAGAGAGAGAGAGAGAGAGAGAGAAAGAGAGTTACACAGAGTTACACAGATACACAGACCACACAGACCTTACGGTCGCTACGAGATGGTCCGGCCTTAATCCTAATATAGTGCACAGGAGCAGGAGAAAAGGATATCACAGCAGTAGGCTCTCTCCCCCACCCTCCAGACCCTCCGGCATTTGCCGTACAGGAAACAAGAGAGGAAGTAATACCTTGCAGGAATGAAAAACCTGAAGGAATTTTATAGGATCGGCAGAAAGTAGAATAATATTGAAAAGGAAAATATGGGCATACAGCCACATACTTACTATATGCATCCAATTTTTTTTTGTTTTTTTTTTTCAAAAGATGAATAGAATGTTTATGTATTATATATATCCTAAAATATTGTTTGTGTCTAACAGACAGATGAAAACAAACGCGAATATGCAATAATTGCTCCATCCTAACTAAACGATACCAATTGCGTCGAGATACATGTCCAGTCTCTTTTTAAATATATTTATGGTACCACTCTCAATCACATTCCCAGGTAGTTTATTCCATTCGCTTACAACAGAGTAAGTGAAGAAGTTTTTGGTTGTATCAAGATTAGCCCTCCTTGCTTGCAACTTCATACCATTTCCTCGAGTTACGGTCTCGGCAATTACTGTGAATAGCTCGCTTGAATCAGTATTACTAAAGCCTTTTAGAATTTTAAAACATTCAATCAGTTGTCTCCTGAGTCTCCGTTTTCTAAGAGAGAATAGGTTTAATTCCCTGAGTCTCTCGAGGTATGGTTTATTCCTCAGGGACGGGATTAACTTGGTAGCCCTATGCTGGACCGATTCCAGTATTTCTATATCTTTAATTAGGTAAGGCGCCCAAAATTGCACTGCAAACTCTAAGTGTAGCCTGACTATGCTTTTGTATAGGGGAATTACAATATCTTTGCTTTTACATGTAAAATGTCTTTTGATGAAGCCTAGGGCCCTGTTGGCTTTATTGGCGGCAGAGATACATTGATTCGAACATTTCAGATCGTCTGAAATTAGTACGCCTAGATCTTTAACTAGTGAGGACTTGCTAATGATTTGGCCCTTCATTTCGTAATCATACCCTTTGTTTTTCTTCCCACATTGCAGTACCTGACATTTGCTTACATTGAAGGGCATTTGCCTTTTTTTGACCAGCTGATAATTTTATTAAGGTCATTTTGAAGGCTAATTCTGTCTTCTTCAGTTAATATAGTGTTGCCGATTTTTGTATCGTCCGCAAATTTAGAAATGAAGTTGTTTAGGCCAACATCGATATCGTTAATATACATAATATTACACAGAGAGAGAGAGAGAGAGAGAGAGAGAGAGAGAGAGAGAGAGAGAGAGATGTAGTGATGCTTCAACATGCTTCAACCAGCAGAGAGAGAGAGAGAAAGAGAGAGAGAGAGAGCGATGCTTGAGTGTTGCTTGAGTCAGCAGAGAGAGAGAGAGAGAGAGAGAGAGAGAGAGAGAGAGACAGAGAGCGATGCTTTGATTGTTGCTCGAGTCGCAGAGAGAGAGAGAGAGAGAGAGAGAGATATGTGGCGATGCTTGAGTGTTGCTCGAGTCAGCAGAGAGAGAGAGAGAGAGAGAGAGAGAGAGAGAGACAGACAGACAGACAGACAGACAGAAAGAGACAGAGCGATGCATTGAATGTTGCTCGAGTCAGCAGAGAGAGAGAGAGAGAGAGAGAGAGAATGACGTGGTGGTGCCTGAATTGTTCGAGTCAGCCGAGAGAGAGAGAGAGAGAGAGAGAGAGAGAGAGAGAGAGAGAGAGAGAATGACGTGGTAGTGCCTGACTGTTGCTCGAGTCAGCCGAGAAAGAGAGAGAGAGAGAGAGAGAGAGAGAGAGAGAGAGAGAGAGAGAGAGAGAGAGAGAGAGAGAGAGAATGATTTAGTGGTGCTTGAGTTTTGCTCGAGTCAGGCGAGAGAGAGAGAGAGAGAGAGAGAGAGAGAGAGAGAGAGAGAGAGAGAGAGAGAGAGAGGGCGATGTTTGAATGTTGCTCAAGTCAGCAGAGAGAGAGAGAGAGAGAGATGTAGTGATGCCTGAGTGATGCTTGAATCAGGTGAGAGAGAAAGAGAGAGAGAGAGAGAGAGAGAGAGAGGTAGCGATTCTTGAGTGTTACTCGAGTCAGCAGAGAGAGAGAGAGAGAGAGAGAGAGAGAGGTAGGGATGCTTGAGTGTTACTCGAGTCAGCAGAGAGAGAGAGAGAGAGAGAGAGAGAGAGAGAGAGAGACAGACAGACAGACAGACAGACAGACAGACAGGCAGACAGACAGAGACAGAGAACGATGCTTTGGGTGATGCTTGAGTCAGCAGAGAGAGAGAGAGAGAGAGATGTAGTGATGGTTTAGTGATGCTTAAACCAGCCGAGAGAGAGAGAGAGAGAGAGAGAGAGAAGATAGCGATCCTTGAGTGTTGCTCGAGTCAGCAGAGAGAGAGAGAGAGAGAGAGAGAGAGAGAGAGAGACAGAGACAGAGAGTGAGCGATGCTTGAGTGTTGCTCGAGTCAGCAGAGAGAGAGAGAGAAAGAGAGAGAGAATGATGTGGTGCTTGAGTCAGACGAGAGAGAGAGAGAGAGAGAGAGAGAGAGAGAAAGCGATGCTTGAGTGTTGCTCGAGTCAGCAGAGAGAGAGAGAGAGAGAGAGAGAGAGAGAGAGAATGTTTTAGTGGTGCTTGAGTGGTGCTCGAGTCAAACGAGAGAGAGAGAGAGAGAGAGAGAGAGAGAGAGAGAGAGAGAGAGAGAGAGAGAGAGAGAGAGAGAGAATGATTTAGTGGTGCTTGAGTGTTGCTCGAGTCAGCAGAGAGAGAGAGAGAGAGAGAAAGAGCGATGCTTGAGTGTTGCTCGAGTCAGCAGAGAGAGAGAGAGAGAGAGAGAGAGAGAGAGAGATGTAGTGTTGCCGAGTGATCCTTGAATCATGTGAGAGAGAGAGAGAGAGAGAGAGAGAGAGAGAGAGAGAGAGAGAGAGAGTCTAATGATGCTTGAGTCAGCCGAGATGAGATGACCAGACGAGAGGGAGAATTCAATGTGTGTGAGCTCGCTAGAGATCAAAGGAAAGACAAGATCAGAAGAGATAAGGGTTTGTGTTCCGAGTGTGATCCGATATGAAACGGCCAGAGGGAAGTGAAGAAACTGTAAGTTTGAATTTCGACATGAGAAGATAAGGAAGAGGAGGAAGAGAAGCAAAATCCCAGATATATTAAACTGGTAAGTGTGGTGGGCTACGTACTGTACGTGTAACGTATGGTGCACCAGAATAGGTAGAATGTTGTGTAATTAAACAGCTTTGTATAACAGGACAGGAAAAGTGTAGCGTAGTAGGATAGGTAGAATATGGCGGGGCATGTATAATGTTGTTCTACCCTGGTCTCTGGCCGTGTAGACCCACCGACCACAAGAAAGTAGTCACCTTCCTCTGGCAGAAAAAGCCTCGCTAGGGTCCTTCCACATGGCGATGTGCAGGGAAAATGGAGGTATAGTTCCCAGGAGGATGAGCTGTGTACAAGAGATATGTATGTGTAGTAGTCTCAGCCCGGACTTTGGTTACTGGGTTAACTTGGTCTAAGTCCCTCTCCTGATGGGTTTTGCAAGGCAGTTACTGGGCCTAGGCCCCACGTCACTCCCAAGATAGTGTCTCCCGGGACGATGGTAACCACCCAGCTACTACCTTTTTCATTACCTAATGGATGCTACACTGTATTCAAGGGTGACTCGGGACTATCTATGGGTGTTAATCCTCCCTGAGCTTTACACATTCTCCCGTCGCATACTGTGGCAGATAGGTAGTGTGTTGTGTAGCAGCATCAGCAGAGAGTAGTGTAGCAGGATAGATAGAATGTAGCATGGTAGGCAGAATGTAATGTAATATGAGAGGTAGAGAGTCGTGTAGTAGGATAGGTAGTGTTGTGGGGTAGGGTAGATAGTGTAGTAGGATAGGTAGAGTGTTGTGTGGTAGGGTAGATAGTGTAGTAGGATGGGTAGAGTGTTGTGTGGTAGGATAGATAGTGTAGTAGGATAGGTAGAGTAGGTAGAGTGTAGTGTAGTAGGATAGGTAGAGTAGGTAGAGTGTAGTGTAGTAGGATAGATAGAATGTAGTGTAGTGGGATATAGCAGGGTAGGCAGAGTGTAGTGTTGTAGGATCGGCAGAGTTTAGAGTAGTAGGATAGGTAGAGTTTAGAGTAGTAGGATAGGTAGTGTGTAGTGTAGTAAGATGATAAGAATATTGCTGGACTGGCAGATTGTAGTGTAGCAGGATGATCAGAAAATTGCTGGACTGGCAGAGTGTAGTGTTGTAAGATAGGCAGAGTTTACAGTAGTAGTATAGTTAGAGGTAATGTAGAAGGATGATCAGAACATTGTTGGATTGGCAGAGTATAGTGTGGACGATGAGCATCGTGCAGTATAATAGGATAGGAAGAGTATAGCAGAATTGGCATAGTACTGTAGGACTGGCAGAGTACAGTCTAGAAGGATAGTAAAGATATAGAAGGATATGTAGGGTGCAGTGAAGGATAGGTTGAGTGTAATGTCGTAGGAGAGGTATGATAATTGCATGATAGGAAAAATGTAGTGTGGGGTAGGTAGAGTGTAGCGAACCATAGCGGGGATCAGCAGAATGCAGTGCAGTAGGAGGTGGAGGAGGAAGCAGGTAAGAAAATAAAGATACTGGGCGGAGAACAGAGTAATGAGGTCCGACCATTAGGAGAGACTGGATGTAGTTAGTTGCGAGGA
Source organism: Coenobita brevimanus (assembly GCF_032717465.1). Lineage (NCBI taxonomy): Eukaryota > Metazoa > Arthropoda > Malacostraca > Decapoda > Coenobitidae > Coenobita > Coenobita brevimanus. The sequence goes on along the minus strand of NC_137018.1, from coordinate 14,367,593 downwards.
AAAGAGATTACTTAGCAGAGGGTGGCAGTACCTGGGACGTGAGAAAGTAACTGGGAGAAAAAGTAAACAAATGGGAAGAAAATGGAGTAACTGAGAGTGACATGGAGTAACTGAGAGGGAAAAAGAGTAACTGCAAAGGAGAGTAACTAGATGAATAATAACTGGGCGAGGAGACTTTATTTGGTGTGAAAAAGAACAAGGTAAAGAAAGTAGCAAGGTGGAGAAGTGAACGCTGCCAAGGGAATATTTTTTTTTAGTAAGGGACGAGATTTTGTGCGCAATGAATAAAACCGTGAAAAGGGGAAGGAGGGTAACGAATGAGAATATGATGCTGTGACAATGGGAGTTGTGAGGAAAGGACTGCACAGGAGAGGGGAAGATGACAGCAGATATGTATAATGTGATAGTAGAAAGGAGGGAAGGACTGGGTCTTGAGAAATGAAGAAAAAAAAAGAGGGATGTAGAAGAATGTAGGGAGACGTAAAGAAGGTGAGGAACGGGTACAGGAAAAGAGTCGTACGGAGGAAGTTACCAATAATAAGATAAATAAATAAATAAAAATGAAGTGCACGAGTAAAAAAACGTTTGTGAACTTGTAATTTCGGACAACCATGGATTTTAATTATGAAACTGTTTTTCTTTTTATTATCGATCGACAATAACCTTCAAAACCGTCGCAAATAAACCGTTTTCAGGTTATCCCCCCTTCCCCTCTCTCTGACGATGCAAGAAACTGGTGGGGAATGGGAGTTTTTGGATGCACAATCACGGATTAAAGGGTATATTTCCGTAGAAATAGATCGAATGAAAATCTATCTATCTATCTATATACCTAGGCTGCTTCCCCCAAGGAAAGGGAGGTAGCCGAGACAGGACGACTCACTCTCCATTTACTCATCCATTCAAACACATTCATTCGCATCTTAGCCCCAAAAGGGAGAACGGACAGATCCTCACCGCATCACACCGCACAAGGGTCAACTGCGCAATGCAAGCAGTGACATCCACAGCAGGGCCCAACAGCAGAACTGGTTTACCCCTGCCACATCATAACAGACCCATCCCCTTACCCGCACCTGACCTGACTAGCTGATCAGACCAAATGCGGGAGAATGAAAATACAAAACAAAAAGCACTTATCCTACCTGGAAGGCTGTGCCCTCAGACGCCATAGCAGTATTAACCATATCATCGCATTCAAACCTAATCTTCATTAACCACCTCATTTCGTCTGAATCTAACATTAAAAATGTAGAAATCATGCATTCTGAAAGAATGTCCAACGTCCATAGTACCATAAATAATTGCTTTATCTGTAATTACACAGTAGTTTACAGTTGGGACAGTCAACCGCCTCGACCTCTTAGGAAGTCAACAACTGCATCGTATTCTTGGGGAGGCGGGGGGGAGAAGTTATCTAAAAAATCCAACAATTGTAAGAACATCCATCAGATCCGCCAGCCAATTTTTTAATAATTCAAGATGCAAAGCTCAGGAGACGTGGCTGCCCAGGCGAGTGTGACGTGCGACATAGTTTTGTGACAGGTAGCCCAAAAGACGAGCCCTTATTGGCTTCCCTGCTTCAGTCGTACTGCTCGGCGCATCAGCCTTGTGTGCTCGCCATCGGCTCTCCGTAAAACCGGGTTAAAAAGTTACTTACTTCTGCTACTTCTCATTTGCGTCAACTACTTCTAGAGGAAAAGCAAAAGTCAGTGGAAGGTGTGACCTATAAACTGTCAAAAGAAAATGTACTAATTCGTGGCTATCGGAAACGGCATATTGTCCAAAATATTACAGTAACTTTCATGGTCAGAATACTTGAGTGGATATGGAAGTCTAAGAGTAATAATAGTGGCACCATTAATACTGTCATGGTTGTGATTATTCTAGTTATCTATTCCACTTAACGTCGAACGATATTCACCTGACAGTGCGCCACAGGAGATTAAGACTATTTTAGAATGCAAGAGGGTAAATATAATTAAGCTGGAATTGGTGTGAGTAGGAAGAGATACATAGCGAGAAGGAAAGAAAATCGTATGGAAGGGAAAGAATCGAGAGGAAGAGCATTATCTAGAGAGGAAGAACGGCGTAGTTGGTAAGAATGGGACTTTGAAACAATGAGCAGGATCATGGCGAAAGGAAGCGTCGTGTGGAAGGAGTGGGATTGGCCTACTTATTGAAAAAGAGTCACAGAAGGAAAGATGGTTATAGGATACTGAAATGAGAAGGAGACCTGTAACTCACAGAGGAGGAGGAAACTCAACGGAGGAAGAGGAGGTAGGGAGGGATAGTTATGACGCGAAAAAAAAGTGGGCATGAAGAGGGAAAGAAAGAGGAGCGTTGAGAAAGGGAAGACATGAGAGCTGTAGAGAGAGAAAATGGTTAAGGAATGAACGAGAGGAAGGTTATGGAACTAAAGATAGGATGACTTTGAAGAAGGGAGGATGTGGGGAGCAAAAGAGCATGGAGATTGAAAAAAAAAAATAAGAAAAAGAAGGTGAAGAGAAAAACCGAAGGACGGTGGAAAAAGAAAAGAAAAGAGGAGAGACATGGAGAAGAAAGGATTATCAGAAAGAAGGGAGCGGTGTTGGGAGGGAGAAGAATAAAATGTTGGAGGGTGGGGGTATTTGGAGTGAGAGAGAAGGAATGCGGGAGGGGAAAAGAAAGGGAAGGAAAGGTAGGCAAAGCAAAACAAGTAGCAAGGAGGCTAATAGTCCTCTAAGGGCTGATTCTTACAAAGAACACTATGACTATAATATCTAATTCTGTGAACTATAGGTAAGGATAGCGGGAAAAAAAAAAAAATCCTCCCGCCAACCACAACCTTCAGCCAAAGCAGGCAAGAAGTAAGAAGACCAAAATGCATTATAGAGAAACTACCAAGGAGGTTTCATAGGAAAGACTCAATATGTAATGGAAAACTAGCCTGATCTGAAAAAACTGCTGTTACACTTTCCACGATATGAAAGAAAAGAAACTTCAGTCAATCAGGTTATATATATCCAAACATGAACATATTTAACTGAGGATTCGAGGACCCATACCTATCCAGTCGACCTTTAAATGTTATTACTGTATTGCAGTCTACCCCTTTTCCAGGCAATTTAATTCACATGTTGACAACTTTGCTGATGAAAAAGCGTTTTACTTCATTAGGCTGGAAACATTAATTGTTAACTATTTTATAGCCATTACCTCTAGTATAATTAGACTTGACTGTTGTGACATACTTACCGACTTCGATATTGTCCTATCCCTTAAAATTTGTGTTTACTTGAATTAAATCCCCTCGTAATCCGCGCTTTGATAAGTTAAAAAGCTTTTGTTCATCTAAACGTTTCCCATACGAGTAATTACTTTATTTGGGTATCATTATATAACTTCAATGTACTCCCTTCAATTTCTGCATATCCATTTTAAAATAATCGAATCTAAATACAGTACTCCAAATGGGGTTGTACTATAAAGAAAACTGTTGAAGTGAGAACAATATGCTCTGGCTATAAATATAACTAGTTTATTGGGTTGTACTAAAAAACTGTTGAAGTGAGAACGATATGTTCTGGCTATAAATATAAATAGTTTATTAGGCTTCTTTATTGATTCCGTGCACTGTCTATACATTCTAAAATAATGCGTTATTGTTATTTCCTTAATAATTTTCTTGGTTCACATTCTCGAGGTATCATTTATAGTGTACCCAAGTTTTTAATTTTTATTCATAATGTTAAGAATTTCGTATCTATCAGTTTTAATATCCATATCCCACGTTTTAGCCCACTTAAATTATTTGTCAGGCTTTCCTTGGATCATCAGCCAAAGTTTGAGTGTATCTGCTCTGTTAGTGATTGTTACATCATGAACAAATTATGAGATGTGGCAACACAAACCTTCATCAGTATTGTCAATATAAATTAAGAACAGAAGTCAGTACTGAACCCTGTTGTACTCCGTTAGTGACATTCATGCAGCCTACTTCCTTCCCATTAAGTACAACTCTCTGTTTACATTGCTTTAGTCAGCTTTCAATCAATTTTCTTACATTGCCTCTCATACCACAGGTTTTTATTTTTTTCAAGAAGACTTATATGGAGGCCTTTATTAAACGTCTCCAGGGAATCAGAATAGTTTGCATGAACATAATATTTAGTATCATATCAGTATTATCACTGAAAAGTCGACTTATTTTGGAGACCATGCTGTAATTCTTTAATGAGATTATTTATTTCTAAATACTTGACTATTTTATCTCTAAGCTTGGTTTCCAACAACTTGCATCGTACTGATGTTTGACGATAATTTCAAGGTTGTGATTTATTACACCTCCCCCTTTTTGATATTAAAATTACACTCGTTAGCACCCAGTCAAGTGGTACAGCGCCAATTCTTAATGAAATACTAAAAATTTGATCTAAAAGTTTCGATATTTCGTTTTCAGTTGCTTTATGAATCTAGGAGATAATGTACTCGTTTAGAGGCCGCCTTCGGCGCCATCTGCTCGATGCCAAGTCACTTCCTTTCTTCAGTCGAAAGGTAACAAATTTGAATTACTCAAGCCGTGAGCGATTCAGAGTGAGAAATTTTCCTTTACTTTTATCTTGCTGGGACACACTTTGAGAAGAGAGATAGAGAGAGAGAGAGAGAGAGAGAGAGAGAGAGAGAGAGAGAGAGAGAGAGAGAGAGAAAGGCATGATAGTAGTGTTTGCTATTATACGAAATGTACTATATTTTTATACTATATAATTTCTGGAGTATAAGGAGGGAGGAAGGAGAGGCGAGAAATTGATAATACAACTAACACGTCACCCTACTCTCTTCTGTCATGCTGGTAATTTCAATGCTGGACCAAGAACGAATCCATCCCCTCCATTCTATACAAACGGCCAGAAATGAGTTATAACTCAGGAACCGGTGGCCCGATGGACTAGAAATGGTTTTACTCTTCAAGTTAGGGCATTTTAATGGTACCTTGCTCTAACAAATATTGCACTACATGAGCTGGTTTTTACTCTGTTATAGTAACAGACAAACAAACATACAGAAATCGGATCATTATAATAGAGATCGTATTGAGTCCAGGTTTTTTGTTGATGTTATATTGGTTTACTGGAAAGAGTACATCTCTATCACCGATCTAAATGTCACTAACTGCTCTGTCTTTATCTGCATGTAAGGAGGAATTCGGGGGCAATGAACTTGGAATATCCACTGTAAATACTGATTCGAAGACAGCATTAAGAAATTTTGTCATATTATTTTCATCATTTGCGTGTTTTCCATTTGTCAAGACTAGCGGTACTACTGTTGGGGTTTGTATAATCTAATTTCTGATGTAATTAAAATATTGCTTTAGATTTGATTTTATTGGTGCTAGCTATAATGTGCTTCAAGATTTTTCTTGTTTTGTTTCATTAACCTTTTAACATTTTGACGAAGGTTGTAATTATTATTATCCTCCCCAGTACCTGTGGCTTTGCAATTTTGATGAGCATAGTTTCTCTGCTGAGAGGCAGGTCTCGATGTTGCTGTTCCACAATTTTGTGTAGGAAATTTTCACAGATTGCCTATTACGCACAAGCATACATACTTGGACAGCTTTCTGAAGGTACTCTGAAAACCGAGTCCACGCATCGTGGATATTCATTGCCTGAGTAGTCGGTTCTCAGTCGTTACTACATAAAATTATTTTAATTTTTGAAAGTCAGCTCTCTTATAGTCGGGAAAGATTCTTAGATGGAATTTACATTTCTGTCGCAGAAGTTAAATTTGACAATGCAATGGTCGCTAGTACTAAATACATCTCCTTCATGATCATCATCAACTAAGTTTCTCGATGTTGCCAATGCAAGATCTTAAGACATTATTATTTTATTCTACATGTTGGCTGTTTTATAACTGATAACAAACTTTTCAACAAGATAATATACAAATCCAACCCTTTGTGTGAGGAAAAGGATTCACTCCATCTGGTTATACACGTAAACGAAAATCTCCAAATATGTACAGCATTCTGTGGTCAACAGACTTCTACAGTTTGTTCATAAAATATGTTGTCGGTTTCACAGGAGAGGGTTAGAGGATTATAAGTAATTCCAGGAACGTTCCTTTTGCGTGATTCATTTATAAGTTGAACACAAATTATGTCAATAAATTTCATGGACGGTTTTGAAATTAGTGTTGGAAAACGATTTGTTTTAATATACACCATCACACTTTCCCCCATTCTCCCATTTCTCTCGCTCCTGAAAAATGTGTAACCAGGCAGATTATACTCCACTATAAAGTCTCTTTGTCTAGTATCTAACCAAGATTCAACAGTGCCAATCATATTATCACAGACATCAAGAAGTGCATGAGTCTCTAAATCCGTAAAGTTTTTCATAAACTACGTGCATTTACAAAATATACATTTAATTAACCATTACTATGATGGACGGAGTCCAGGATATTTGCCTTATCCAAATTACAGTTTATGTTAGCCTGCCTGCCTCCCCAGGCACCTTGTGCTTCTCCCCCCCCCCCCTCCAGACGGACTGCCAAGCATCATTCCGGAGGTAGAAAGAAGTGCGGAATTGACTGCTCTCAGGTGAAGAGTATCTTCTGCGAAGAAAAGTAGTTGCTGGAAATAATTCCATGTGTTTAAAAACTACACCTGCCTGTGGTGCCGATGGAACGCCTCGTTGCGGTGATACGCCTCTCATAGGATCTCCTGGGAGCCGAACCATCCCATCTATCTTGTCCCGGTGGAGTGTGGCTCCCCAGCGCTGCTTCTGTCACGGGATGCCTCACCCACGAGGAGTGCAGTGGCCAGGGTGCCAGTCTCTTCTGATTTCAATCGGTTTCCCCCGTTGCTCTGATGTTCCACCTGTGACATCATGGGCAACCCAACAACAACGCGTTCCTTTAAACAAAGAGGTGACCAATTATTTAAACCGAAGACTTTACTGTAGAATATGTTAGTTGCTCTAGTCCTAGAAAGGAAACCTGAAATCAACATGTTCTTGGTCTGGTACCTGTAGTGCAGGATCATCATCTTAAATCGCTCCAACAGTTCCTTTCATTTGGTCCGTGTCACGTCGTAAATGCATACACAATCGCATGCATATCATCAGTCCAACCATCAGTCACTTCCACCAGTGTCTCGTTCACTACATCTACTCCAGCACCTGGTATATAGAAAGTCTTTCTGTTGCTACCACAAAACTCCACCAACTGATCTCTAACGACAGTCTTCTATTACCTGCACCTCATGGGGATCCTCTTCTGGGTCTGAGAGAATCTGAAAGTTTTTACAAGTCGTCATAAGTATGGTGGTCTGCTCCATTATCACTTTCGTTCCTATCTGCATGGGCTGGAATTCCTGAAAAGATGTAGCATTAGAACTAGGGGCAGGAGAAGTAACAGGGCCTCTGTTCAGACTGGTTCTGTACGGCAATTTAAAAGAGACTGTAGGTGGAACAGAGGTTTGGCCCACGTTGCTAGGTACAAAATCTTCAAACAAATTGAGTATACAGGTAAGAATATAAGTTTTATTATTGGCCTTGGAATTTTTTTTTTTTTCTGCAGCTGACGTCGGTATTTACACATTTTGCAAATAAGAAAAAAAGTGGGGTTTTAAAACCCTGTCGTCAACCATCTGGAACAAGCGGTGCAGAAAAAGTCGGTCATTTGAGAAGAGATATCTAACTGCAAATTTAAAAAGTACGGTACTTGTAAGTAGAATTAAACAGTACAGTTGTTGTAACTTCACTGAAATATTAATCCACCGCTGCCAAAAGAAAAAGAAAACATTATCGGTAATCATACATTTTTTTAGTAGTTGTGCACAAAGGCACAATTTATCACCAAAGGGTGTAGGTGACAATGTCCAATATTTATTTTAAAAAAGGAACGAATATAACAAGAAAAAAATGTGTATCCACTGGAGGGGAGCAATACATGCAGTAAGAAGTACAATAAAATCTTACTTGACGTGAGTATGTTTAAAAGCTGGACTCCATAAAAAGGAAAAAAAAAAGAAAAAAGAAATGAAGCTCACATCAGAAAAGGTAAAAGCTAAATGTATGAGAAAGCATTAATATGAATCAGTCTGCATCAGCACTTAAAGCGGAGACCACTGATACCTGGAGAGAAGATACAAAGTATATTGAAATCTCTACATCTGTAGGAAAGTGATGTATGGAGAGAGAGAGAGAGAGAGGAATGGTGTGTAGGGGGAGCGTGGAGAGGAAGGGAGGAGGAGTGTGCGGAAAAAGAAAGATAAAGGGTGTAGGGTGAAAGAGAGGAGGTGTGTGAGGAGGGAGATATAGGGTGCAGCAAGTGTGGTGGACGGGTTGAGAAAGAGTGATTAAGGGAAAAGAGCCCTGGCAGGGTAGATATAGTGAGTGGCTGAGGCGCTACTGAGGGGAGGAGGCTGTGATAATAAGGAGGGAGGGTAAGAGGGTGGCGACGGAGGAGGAGGAGGGGAGGAGGATTACATAGGAAAGCAAACAGCAACAGACCTTATGGTTCTTTCAAGGCTTCTTGTTACAGAGAAGACTATAGCTACAAGGTCTAACTCTACATGCTGAAGGATAAGGATAGTAAAGCAAGAACGCTCCTCCCACCCCTAAACCCTCCAGGAAAAAGTGAGAAAAACCACCTCGCAACATGGAAAAACTGACATGGAAATTTCACAGGAAATATTGGAAAGGAAAAGTCACATTCTATAATACTTTGTTTATAAGCTACCCATTTGAGTAACCTGAAAGAGAAACTAATCAAATAAACTAATAATTACTGCATGACATTATAAACGGGTGCATTGAGTTAATGGGGTGTCTGTGAACATAACGTGGAAACTACACAGTGCACAGTGTGGATGTTTAGGGGTGGTGTGGCAGCATTGCCTAGTGCTTTCAAAGTAGGTAGCAGTCAGTCAGGCTCATTCACACCGCTGAGACAGGGAACTCTTCCATGTGGGACAAGTACGCAAATTTCCTTCTGAAGCAGTGACCCCTGGTATATTAAAAAAATCCCGATGGTGGTCACTTGACTAACAGGGACCCTCAGTGATGCATAGCTCATCACAGGTCGAAAGTAAGAGTAGTGATCGTTAACTCAGGGCTATCTGTGCAGATCCTAATCTGTGCTTATATTACTTTCTTTGCATTGGGGAAATTGAAAAATATATAAGACGGGGTGTCTTATAGACAAAAGGGGACTGCACAGTGCACAGTGAGGATGTATAGTGCACAGAGTGGATGTTTAGGGGATGTGCAGCAGCCTTGCCTGGCGCTTTTTAGGAAGGCAGCAATCAATCAAGCCCTAGTTCCATTCACTCCATTGAGACAAGGAACTCTTCCATGTGGGACAAGTATACAAGTTTCCTCCTGAAGCAGCGACCCCTGGTACATTAAAAAAATCCCGATGGTGGTCATTTGGCTAACAGGGACCCTCAGTGATTCACAGCCCATCACAGGTCGAAAGTAAGAGTAGTGACCATTAAGCCAGGGCTATTTGTGCAGATCCAAATCTGTGCTTACTGTATGATGCCTTATTTGCATTGAGTAAATCGAAAAATGTATAATGATGTGACGTGACGCTATGTACGGGTATGTTAAGTTTACGGGGTGTCTTGTTGGCACGAGGGGACTGCACAGTGCACAGAGTGGATGTTTAGGGGTGGTGCAGCAGCCTTGCCTGGCGCTTTTAAGGTAGGCAGCAGTCAATCAGGCCCTAGCTCCGTTCACTCCATGGAGACAAGGAACTCTCCTATGTGGGACAAGTACACAAGTTTCCTTCTGAAGCAGTGACCCCTGGTACATTAAAAAAAATCCTGATGGTGGTCGCTTGGCTAAGAGGGACCCTCAGTGTTCCACAGCCCATCACAGGTCGGAAGTAAGAATAGTAACCGTTAACTCAGGGCTATCTGTGCAGATCCTAGTCTGTGCTTATATTACTTTATTTGCATTGAATGAATTGAAAAATATATAATGGCGTGATGAAATGGTACATACAGGTACGTTGTTTAAGGGGTGTCTTGTAGACAAAAGGGGAATGAACTTACATGTAGCTATAAAGGCAAGTTATTCGGACAGAAAAAGAGTCAGCTGAGAATTCTTGTGCAAATACTTGTCTATTTTGTTTTTGAATGTTTTAACTGAGATACTGTTCACGGTATCTGAGGGTAAATCTGTTCCAGATATTTACGACCCTGTTCAAGAAGTAGTATTTTCCTTCATTGGATTGGAAACGCTTTCCCATTATTTTGCAGTCATTACGAGTACTTCTGGTTTGACTTGACCTGTCTATTTCAAAATATTTATTCATGTGTAAGTTGTCATATCCCTTCATGATTTTGAAAACTTCAATAAGGTCACCTCTTAACCTGCACTTCGTTAGGCTAAATAATTTAAGTTCTTCAAGGCGTTCATCATATGGTTCTGTTTCTAAGTCGTGGTCTCATTTTTGTAATTCTTCGCTGTATTTTCTCAAATTTTTCTATGTCCTTTTCAGTAGTACGGAGACCAGCATTGCACACAATACTCAAGTTGGGGGCGCACTAGCGAGATGTACTGTACAAGGCAAGCATGATTTTTTCCGATTTAAACTCGAAAGTTCTTCCAATAAAACACACCAGCTTGTTTGCAATTTTAACCGCCTCGATGCACTGCTTACTCGGTTTTAGGTCATTTGATATTATCACACCAAAATCCTTTTCATTGTCTGTTCTTGATAACTGGATATTATTCATTTTGTAATTCGCATGGACGTTGTTACTTCCAATATGAAGTACTTTACATTTTTCTGTGTTGAATTTCATTTGCCATTTTTCAGCCCAGCCTGCTTAAGTATTAAGGTCATTTTGTAACTCCTGCCACTGTATTTTTGAAGTTACTTTACTGATTATTTTAGCATCATCTGCAAATTTGGATACTTTGCAATTTAGACCCTCATCAATATCCTTTATATAGATAATGAAAAGTATCGGTCCAAGTACTGAGCCTTGGGGAGAAGACGAGAGGATGAAGGTGGCAAGAGGAAGTAAAATGTGAGGAGGGATGATAATGATGATGATGATGATGATGATGATGATGATGATGAGGGTGTGGAGGGGAGGTAGATGGTGGTGCGACGAGGAAGAGGAGGAGGAGGAGGAGGAGGAGGAGGAGGAGGAGGTGGGTATACAGACTGATAAGTATGAGATTGGACAGGGGGACAGACCGATGATTATAAAGACAGAGACAAGTGGGTATGAGCAAACAGACATACAGATGGGTATACAGACAGAGACAACTAGGCCTACAGAGACAGCTGGGTATCCAGATAGACAGGTGGGTATTCAGAGAGGGAAACTGGGTATACCAACCGACAGCTGGGTATACAGAGACAAGTGGGTATAGGCATACTGGCACATGCTGAATATACAGACTGACAGGTGTATATACATATAGAGAAAAGTGGGTATGGGCACACAGACACGGAATTGGGTATAAAGGCAAACAGACTGATGGTACACAGAGACGAACAATTAGATATGCAGACAAATAGGCAGGATGGTATGCAGATAGAATGGTGGGTATACAGACAGACATAATAAAAGGTTATCAAAGAGGCAGGTAAACAGGTGAGTGTGTAGAATGAAAGGTGGGAGTACTTACAGACAGACAGACAGGTAGACATAACATAAAAGGAGAAGGTGGTGCATAGACGTGCAGGCAGGTGATGATGCAGATGTACAGACAGGTGGGAAAAGTCACACAAAAGAGGAGGGTAAATCACACAGACAGGTGGGTATAGTCACATACGCTGCTGGGTATAGTCACACAGAGAGGTGGGTACCGTCACACAAACAGGTGGGTATCCAGACACACAGACAAGTAGGCATACACACACAAACAGGTTAGTATGACATCTAGACAGGTGTGTATACAGATACAAGTAGGTGGGTATAGACACAACAGGAGATAAACACACACACACACACACACACACACAGGTACAAAGAGACTGTACACAAGCAGACAGAGGGGTACACAGCTAAATTTTTTCAGCGTGGCGCGCACAGTAGGTGACAGTGAACCTGGGTGTTGGACTGAGTAGTGAAAATATACATGGATTATAATGAAATGTTTAATACATATTTATGTAGGTTATCTAATATCTACCATGACGGCTTGGTAACTTCAAAGAAAATATAAATAGAAGAAACATTAATATGTGTTAGGACTCCATATTATAATTGCAAATCATAATAGATAGATAGATAAATAGATAGATAGACAGCCCTATGCGAGCCTGGGAAAAGGAAATGAGCTTGCAAATTACACTGAGGAAAGCTGACGACAGCGGCCAGTAAGGAGATGATGCAGTTACTTGTCAGCAGGCCAACCGTGAACAAAGACCTAGTGACCATACACACACATACACACATACTCACACACAGGCTGCTAGAATTTTCCACTCACAAGGAACACTCGTGACACACCCCTGCTCCACCAGAATTTAGGAAAGAGAGCTGAGAAGGAGACAAGCCTTAGAACAGGCAGGTCAGAAAAAGGAAGGGCTTGGCAACTTGAGAGAGAGAGAGACAGAGAGAGAGAGAGACAGAGAGATAGCTAGCGGGACTGGACTCTATACTCCGCTCTGTGTGAGAGACTTGTTAATATTTCCAAGACAAATAAAAATAGTCCCATACTATTCTTTACCTCTCCTGTCACTACATGACAAATGGGAAGCTACTCCAAGATATAAACACCGCTCGTCCATAAGTCTAATATATATATAACTCAACCAAAAGGAACCACAAAGTCTTTTATGACTTTTAGTCATTTTATGACATTTGGTGGCAGCGAACATATACGAACCTAGTCTACGAACCAACATTGAATTCCTACAAAATATCAAGATTGAAAACAAAAAAGTACCTCTCTCAACCAACAACACAACCAGCTCCTGACAGTATTCTCTCCAACCAGCCCCCTCCGTCTCCCAGATCTTCATGCTGATGCAGAGGTGAAGGGATAACACGACGCCTTGCAAGTAGTTTAACAAAATATTGATACGATCTTGCAACTTCTACGACGAACCAGCGAATCTACGGACATCGTCTCCGAATTAAAAACAAATTTCTACAAAAGCAGGTGAGACTCTACAAGATTAGCTTCAGTTCTACAGTGAATCCCTACAAAATACAGCCTACAATGCAAATAGTCTACAAGTCTACAAAACAACTCTATAATCTTCACATAACTTCAAGCAGCAACAAGAAGAATATAAAACAAAGCAAGTAAAGAAGAGGAGAAAGCAACAAGCACACAAAATCCCCCACCACTCTCTCCTGCCTGACGCAGAGGTCAAGACACGCAGCAAAACACCAGAGCCACATTTATAACGCGACTTACTTACCTTTCTTCACCCAGCTTAAGCATCACTACTCAGTATTCACCACAGCTACCAGTGTGGGAAGCCGACGTCACCATGTGCTGAGACGACAACACGTTAATCAACCAGCGAAGGACAACGCTATCACCACATGCAACACCATTCACACCATTTCCTCCACGGTAAAAATTAGTGAGTTACATAGTTACTTCATTTATACAATACACAGTGATAGACAATAAGCTTCTGCACAAACATATAAAACGTGTTGTATAGTTACAGCTTAAATACACATACTTACCTCAGTTATCTGCATAACTCAAACACTAAATAATCACCAACAATAAATATAACATTTATTTACTACCAACGAGTGTTACCATTTATACCTACATAAAGTACGTGTTTCATACATACAGCTATACATTATTACATCTATAAAGTAATAAAGAAAATATACCATCACAGTCACTCAGTGAGCAATTAAAAGAACTGTATTTAACATTTATTAATTAAAGCTACCTAGTGGAAATAGACAAATTAAGTTACAAGGTAAACTAGAGAAAAAAAAAATGGCCAACACAAATGACGTTAGCAAGAGTGAACATCTTCAACACAATAGTGAAGACAATGATTTCCACACAGTGCTGACACACATATTACCCACGATAGGTACAAGTGAACAAGTCAGTGTATATGGTTAATACTGTATATAGTGTATATATATTTTTTATATAAAATAACAAAATATGGGGCTATATAATATCATTTTCAGTAATACCTGTGCAATATAAACTAAACTTTAAAAAAGTATCCCAAGGAAATTAGCCAGTAATTATGCAACCATGAACAACATAGAAAAAGCGTACACAAGCGAAGAAAAACAAACTATAGAAAATCAATACATACAAAAAAAAAAAGAAAGAAAAAGAAAAGTAAAACAGAAAAAAGAGAAATAGAGTAAGATCACATAACAAATGAAAATAAGTTTAAGTGTTACTACATATGCCAAAATACCACATAAACTACAAACAAAAAAGCAAATTGTTGTCTCCACAAGCAAGTGGCATGACACATCATCACTATCATCGACCGCAGCATATGTTAGGACTGCAATTATTACAATTATGTAACTCCATATTATAATTATGTAACGACAAACGATTACATTATGTTACACTTGCTACAATTATGTAACTACAAACAATATGTACCAATTTATGTGACAGTTGCATTAACAAGATGTAACTTTTATGTAACTTTAACTACAATTATGCAACTACAAACAATACTACAAACAATATGTACCATTTCTGTGACAGTTGCATTAACAAGATGTAACTTTTATGTAACTTTAACTACAATAATGTAACTACAAACGATATGTAACAATTATGTAACGACAAACGATTGCATTATGTTACACTTTGCCAATTAACAGTTGCATTAACAAGATGTAACTTTTGTATAAATTTAACCCGTCACGTCCCGAGGTATTCCGCACCTCCGACATCCCCCAGTCCCGAGGTATTTTCGAATTTTTTTTTTTTGGCTAAAACCTTCGCTTTTGGTGAGAAACATCGAAAATTCATAGAGAAATCGCTCACCTGAGGTTTAAAGTGCCCAATCCAGGTAGGAGTTCCTCCTTACCTGAGTGGGTTTTCTAACATGCTGGCACCAAAGAAAACGAGTTCTATGGGAGGGTAACTATTTTATCCACTCATAAACGGTATTTATTTATTTACTTGGTACGAATGTATATGTAGTATGACAGTATACTGGTTTTCAAGCAGTAATAAAGGCATTATAAGCATTGTTTCACTCACTAACTAATCACCATACCTGACCTATTTTTGCCACACTACCTGATCATTATTTCTGGCTGTTTCTTCTTCTAATGCTATGTAAACATTGTCCTCCACATTGTCATCGATTGGGGAATCACTCTGGCCCTGAATAACTTTACTAGCCAGGTCACTGGTAACAGGTCCTTTGCCAAGACAATGGCGTGAGGGGGGGAGGGGGGAGGTTATGCAGTGTAAGGCATTGTCCCTGCTTGCTATCTTGTACAGGAATAGAGGAAGGTGTCCCGTGTATACATACGAAAAATCATGTGCGAAAATTGAAAATTGTGCAAATTAGGTACCTTGCAATTGCACGACGTACTGGTACGTCGCCGGGACTGGCAAATGCAAATCGTGGTGACGTACCCATACGTCGTCGGGACGGGGCGGGTTAACTACAATTATAAGGCCAAGACACTTGTATAAGGCCAACACAATTATGCATTAACACAATATTAGTCATACAATTATAGCACAATTCTGTATTACCAGTATTATCATACAAGTTAGATGAAATATTAGACATTACTAAGTGATAACTCTATGTAATGTATAACCTAGCAGTATTACCATTGCACAATTATATGCGTACGTCTGTTGAACATGCACGTCTTACAAAGTGTTATACAACAACCATTGCATTTATTCAAATATGTATACAACTTGTTTAAAATGTAATATTACTGAATAATCACTATTTACTATATTATATGTATACAATATTCATACAATTATGTTACTTTTACAATATTATGTATTTCACTTAATTAGCTTATAAGTTCATTATAATGTGTATATAATATATATTAATATGTTAGAACTATTAACTGTCGATGGTACGCCATTTTCGCGCGGCCGAGCAGTGTGTTAGGACTCCATATTATAATTGCAAATCATAATAGATAGATAGATAAATAGATAGATAGACAGCCCTATGCGAGCCTGGGAAAAGGAAATGAGCTTGCAAATTATACTGAGGAAAGCTGACGACAGCGGCCAGTAAGGAGATGATGCACTTACTTGTCAGCAGTCCAACCGTGAACAAAGACCTAGTGACCATACACACACATACACACATACTCACACACAGGCTGCTAGAATTTTCCACTCACAAGGAACACACGTGACACACCCCTGCTACACCAGAATTTAGGAAAGAGAGCTGAGAAGGAGACAAGCCTTAGAACAGGCAGGTCAGAAAAAGGAAGGGCTTGGCAACTTGAGAGAGAGAGACAGAGAGAGAGAGAGACAGAGAGATAGCTAGCGGGACTGGACTCTATACTCCGCTCCGTGTGAGAGACTTGTTAATATTTCCAATACAAATAAAAATAGTCCCATACTATTCTTTACCTCTCCTGTCACTACATGACAAATGGGAAGCTACTCCAAGATATAAACACCGCTCGTCCATAAGTCTAATATATATATAACTCAACCAAAAGGAACCACAAATTCTTTTATGACTTATAGTCATTTTATGACAAATATATTCAAGTAGCACTTTCACTGCGATATCGCATCTCTCACGTTACTCATGCTTCCACCAGATGACTTTACTCATGTTAAGAAGGAGGGCATACCTTATCCCTTCAGTTGGAAAAGTCTTTCATATATTGAAAAAAATTATATGAGGGAATCAAGAGAAACAACAAAAACCTGATTCAAAAGGTTATACTGGGTGTCCGAAAATGACTGACAGCATTTAACGGTGGTCTTTCAGTAACCTGAATCAAGATCGTGGAACAAAAGTAGGATCATCGTGTAAAGCATCTCTTGAATTAGGTGTTTCTGTGCACCTTCTTAAGAGTAATATTAGAAAACCATTCTAGTTACCATTTTGGCTGGCAAAGGAGTTGTGATAGAGCGATCAGTATTTATTGATAGTACCTTGTCATCGTTTTCGTTTTTGAAGGCTCCTACATGCTTGCATGCGTCGGCCTTCGTCATCTAATGGCGGCTCTCCATGCTGTTCGATCACTGGCAGCTTCCTTATTTAGTCTCTTAACCCTGAGGTCACACTCAGTGACATCGTCCCAGGTCTTTCCACCATTCTATCCACATGGCCAAACCATCTCAGTCTACCACTCCTCATCACTAATACTGTATGAGACAGCCCTAGCATATATTCAATATGGACGGTGGGTCTTAGCGCCGAAGTAGTGACATGTGGAGGTGTATAGTATGTAGGAGGACTATTGGGACTTGGGAGCGGCCTGTGAGGCCTATGCCCAGAGTCGGACACACACACACACACACAAATAAAAACACCAATACGCTCCGGTCCCATCCTACCTCTCAACTCTTCCATCATAAATCTAGCCCCCACAGGCCTTGCACTCAAGGACGCACTGCACATTCACCTATTCATTGCCATTTCTGTGCGTTTGGGCCAGCGAATATCCTCTTCCCTTACTGCCCAGGATTCACTACCATGCCGTATTACACTCCTAACACATGCCGCAACAATGATCCCTCAGCCCGGAGGGAGAGCCCTCTCAGTGTCAGGAGAGGCAACAGCTCCCTGAACTTCTTCCATCCACTCTTCACTCTAGCCACAGAGCTAGCTCCTGTCCCACTTCCAGCACATATCATGTCTCCCAAATAACAAAACTCATCCACACACTCAAGAGACTCACCAGCAAGTTCAATCCTTTCACGTCTGGCGATATCCACATGTTCTCCCCGACACTCGGCACACATGAAATCAGCATTATCTCGCAGTCTACCTTTGATACCACTACATCTCTTATGTACCCACTAACCACAAACACTGCACAAGATGGAATGACATTCCACACCCTTGTGACAAATCGAACATGGCCATTCACCCTCTTGTTTGACAGTTCCACCCGCTGCCCTAGATACCATCACTTTTGTTTTATCTGCATTTACTCTTAAGCCCTTGTGTCTCATACCATCTCTCCGTTTCCTAAATCTTTCCTCTACCTCCTTTTCGTTTTCTGTAGTCAACACCAAATCAACAGCATACTACATCTCCCATGGGAGTCCATTTTTGAAGTCATGTGAGAGGGCTTCAAATTACCATGATAAGCAAGGGGCTCAAGACTGACCCCTGATGCACACCAACATTCATGGAAAACTCATCACTCAAATCTCCATTCATCCATACCTGGGTGTGAGCACCAACATACATGGCCATAACGACCCTGACCAGCCACTCCTCGATCCCATGCTTTCTTATTGCTCGCTTCACCACCTCTCTCGGGACTCTGTCAAAGGCCTTCTCCAGATCGACAAACCTGAAGCTTTCGAACAAGAAATATGGCATCAATGGTTTCATAAACCCATACAGGCAAACTGCATCTCATCAGCATTCATGTCATACCCATACAAATGACTGAAATGAATATGGAGAATGTGAGTGCATTCAAGTACTTGGGTAGTGTGATGAGTAAGGATGGAACTTTGGGGGATGAAGTACGTGAAAGGGTACAGCAGGGAAGAAAGGTTGTTGGTACACTAAAAGCAGTGAAGAGAAATAGGGAGGTGAGTATGGAAGTTAAGAAGTCACTGCATGATGGTAATGTGATCCCTACCCTGACGTATGGGAGCGAGGCGTGGACCTTGCAGGAGGGGAACAAGTCAAGAGTGAGAGCAGTGGAAATGAGTTACTTGAGAGGAGCATGTGGAGTGACGTGGAGGGACAGGTTGACGAATGAAGAAGTGAAGGAACGTTGTGGGGTAGATGTGGATGTGGTTGAAAAGATTAGGAGAAATACTATACACTGAGGTGGTTTGGACATGTGGAGAGAATGGAGAATGAAAGACTGACTAAGAGGGTGTATGTAGGTGAGGTGGAGGGAGGGAGAGGGAGGGGTAGACCGAGGATGAGGTGGAGGGATGGAGTTGAGAGGTATATGAGGGAGGGGGGGGTGAGTTGGGGGAAGGGGAGTCAAATGGTGGGTGACAGAGTGACTTGGAGGCGTTTTGTCTGCGGCCACCCTTTGCGGGACTAGGGCGTCGGGCTATAGATAGATAGAATAAATGTACAAATCAGAGATTATATACAATTGTTATTAAGTAACTTTCTACATGAGCTCCAATTGGGAGCGGCAGACATCCACCTGACAATCAGTTTAACTGCAAGCATAACTAAGCATATCTTATGTTACAGTTTCCAGATGATTCACAGTATACACTGTTCATGTACAGCACGTTTACTTTTTTAACCGTATTATCTGTGTGGTGTGGTGCGGTGAGGATCTGTCCGGTCTCCCCTTTGGGGCTAAGATGTGAATGAATGTGTTTGAATGGATGAGTAAATGGAGAGTGTGTCGTCCTGTCTCGGCTACCTTCCTTTCCTTGGGGCAAGCAGCCTAGGTATATAGATAGATAGATAGATTATCTGGTATCTAGTTTTATTCACTCCAGTAATTTATATGAATATGGCCAAATAGCTTCGTGAAATATTGATTACACTAACTACGTGTGTGCCAGCCCTGACGTGGTAACTGTTATGATTACTTAAATATTACACTTAAGTCAGTGCAGTGAAAAACATAACGTGAATACCCACAAATAATTAATGCCTAACATGTTAACATGTTATTTTTTCTACTGTCCTGAATAAGTTTTGTGTTATACATCGTAAAATGTTGCCATCCAATTTTGGATTTCCAGCTCTCAAAGGCGAAGTCGAGGGCTTAGGCTCGCTCAGACAGGGAGACAGTTACCTGGTCTATAGTGGCCACAGTTTTAACGAGTGAGGTGTCAAATGAACCCTCTCTACATGACGGTGTGCTTCGCTGGAGTGCTCAGCATGCCCAGTGCAAACCGAAAGTTGCAGTTATCAAAAGGTAATTATTTACACGAGTATAAGCATAAACTAGCATCATTGAAAAGTCGTTCACAATGCAATGATTTATGTCCTCATTATTTTTATTAATAAAGCCCACTAGACACTGTCCAATGACAAGAAATTTCAAATGCGAGCCTTGAATCGCCAACTCATAGGGTGGTGGAGGCATTTACTGTGGCAGGTGGGGTGGTGGGTAGTTTGGTGCACAGGGAGGTAGGTAGGTAGGCAGGAAGGTAAGCATGGGTTCGGTTGGGAAGTACGGAGGAAGGTTGCCAGGGAGACTGGAAGGTGGGTAAGAAGGGAGGTAAGCAAGAAGGTAGGTAGAGATATAATTTGCCAAGAAGGCAAGTAGGGAGACGAGTGGGTAGATAGGTAGGTAGGTAGGTAGGTAGGTAGGTAGGAAGGTACGAAACTAATGAGGCAGGAAGGAAGATAGGCAGGGAAGTATGTGAGGATGCATTTACAGAAGTATGTAGGATAGTTGCCAGGGAAGCAGGCAGGTAGGGTAGGTCGTCAGAGAGGTAGATGAGCAGGCAGGTAGGTAGGTAGGTAGGCAGCAGGCAAGGAGGTGGGTAGATAGGTAGACAGAAGGGTTAGTAGGTAGACAGGTAGTTAGATGGATAGGAATGTACAGTAGTTAAACAGGTATGTTGCTAGGAAGGGAAGTAGGCAAGGAGATAATTGGTGTGGTCAGCAGGGAGGCAGCAACAGATGTATGGAGTCGGGTAGGAAGGGGCAGTGGGTATGTAGGTAGGCAGGGAAATAGTATAAGTAAACAGAAAACACGGAAAAGTGACAAAAATTGAAAGCTTAATCCTTGCTGTGATAAAGGAATAATTTGAAGCTTAATAACTCGCTGTTAAAGGACTGCATTGTCTAAGAGAGTGGTTGCAGTCCTGTGATCATCGTGCAAAGGATAATATGAAACTTCGTCTTAGGGCTCCTATCGTGACAACATGAGGTTAGTATAACAGAGAC
Source organism: Coenobita brevimanus (assembly GCF_032717465.1). Lineage (NCBI taxonomy): Eukaryota > Metazoa > Arthropoda > Malacostraca > Decapoda > Coenobitidae > Coenobita > Coenobita brevimanus. The sequence goes on along the minus strand of NC_137018.1, from coordinate 14,346,584 downwards.
TTAGAGTGAATAATACATTAGTAGTTTATGTAACTAATCCTCTTAGTGCATTGTTTCCTAATCTGGTGTACCAATACTCCAAGGGGGATATCAGAGACGATACTGGTAGGGATTTATCGATCCTAGCGCAGCGTCTTCCACTTTAAGGGTAATTTGCACATGAGCCCATCGCCGGCTACACCTCTTTGGGGTCATCCCCCAGTCACTTATTTTACACATGGAACTATTCTTTATTCATGATTCTACTTTTTCGACAGGTCTTATGTCACCCACTAATTTTTTAACACATGGGCCTGTTTTTCTCTAGGAAAATATTTTGCTCCAATACCCATTTTCTCCATGAGTCTAAAATCGTCATTGACCTATTTTTCCCTAATGACTTATTTTCTTACTGGATCTGTTATCACTATGGGCCTGAATTTTCATCCCAAACCTGTTTTCCCTAATGGACCTATTTTCCCCACGTACCTTTCCCTCCAAGGACCAACTTTTCCAGTGGATCTACTCGTATTCTTCCCTATAAGATAATTGTCTCCAAATGTGGATAAACCTACTCCCATAAGTACCTAATTTCTCACATGGAACTGTTTCCTCCGTGGATTTTCTCCCACTGGATCACTGCTTCCCAAAGGACATATTCTGCAGTAGACCAATTTTTTTACATGAACCTGTTCCAACCATGAACCTATAATCACCATATATCTAATCCACAATGGACCCATAAACCTATCTACTCATCCATTGCATTAAGTCCATTGACATGTAGTTTACCATACATCCACCCAACCAGCCACAAAGTTTAACCACTTCATTCAGCTACTCACAAAACACTCACCCACTGAGCTACCCTCTCAAAAACCCCAGCCACCTACCCGTCCAACCTACCCCATCCACCCACCTACATTCCTCACCCACCCGCAGATGCCATCCCACCCCACCTGCCCACCAACCCGTGCCAACCCACTCACCCTGCCCACCAACCCGTACCACCCCACTCCTTCCTCCCACCCACCCACCCTACCAACTCGTCCCACCCACCTATCCACTTTGCCCATCGTGCATGACAACCCACCACCCCCCTACCCTGCCCAACCACCAAACCCACCCACCATGTCCACCCGTTTCGCCCACGCCACCCCATCTAGTTCGGTCCATTTGGCCTATCCAGCTTTCTATCCGCACCCCACCTATCGCCTACCAACCTACCAATCTTGACACCAGGCTCAGCCAGCCCGGTGCCTTGCATGTTTACACACACACACATACACACACACACACACACACACCGCTCGCTGGTGCAGTGGTAACGTTCTCGCTTGCCATCCGGTAGACGGGAGTTCGCGCCTCGCTCAGGTTGCGAAAAAGTTTCACTGACGAAGTGGGTGGTTACCGTCCCCCTTGAGCAAGGGGACGGGTGTGTGCGTGTGTGAAGGTCACAGCTTTGCCCTTATATCGGACTATATGAGCTCTCAGCTCCCTTCCGGGAGGGTAAAAGCTGACGATCACGACCATCAGGTGATCCTGACCGACCCGGTGAATTACACACACACACACACACCAAAAGCACGTTCACGCAGAGGCACAACTGCTTTTCTAGTATAAATTACTGTGGTTTGGGATAATCTGTGTTGTGATGGAATTTGATGCTGCATTATTTATTTTAATTTAGTTTTTGCTTTTTGTTTCAGAATGCGTCCAGGGTAAGGCATTTCTTTTTTCTTATTTAACGTAATCATCCTTATGTTGTAAATAACAATCATGGCGTCTAAACGGAAAATTGATAAGTGAAGAAGCTAATGCCGGTCCTCTTCGGTACGAATCCATGCATTTGGTGGACACAGAGCAAAAGCAAAGATTACATTAATGAAAAAAAAAAAAAAAAAAGACAATGGGTGATAGGCATAAAATGGTGTGTTGTGTTCTATATTTGACTGAATAGTAAAACAGGGTTTCATTTGGTGATATCGAGCGTTCTCAATGTTCCTGCAGGAGCTTATGAAAATGAATAAATGTTAATACGCTGACTGATGCAATTCCACTTTTTTTTCTTTCTTTCTTTTTTGCTTGGTTAGATCCAGTGACACTTGTGCGTCATGAGCCGTTTAAAAAAAAAAAAAAATGCGTCTGTCCATCTCATTTTCTGCATCGTGCCAAGCAACCGTCAGAGGGAAGGGTATTGAAATGGTTGGAATGGAGACGTGTTCGTAGGCGGAGGGGCAGAGATAGGAAATTAAACGCTGTGAAAGTTTGTGTTATAAATTACGTGGTTTGAGTGTAGTGATTTTTTTTTTCAAGGAGGAAGGAATCAAAAACCAGAAATATATAAATGGTCCTCGGTTATAAAGAAATGGGTGGAATGAGCTGGAATTGTGGTGGAGGCTGATGAAGAGCCTGGAGAGCCTGTGAAAATGATTGCTGTAGGAGCAATGTTTCAAAGTGCTTTCAAGCCTCAGTAGCAACAAGGCAAGTTGTCGTTGCTCTCATTAGCTAGGCGTCTTTCGATGCAGGCATACACACACACACACAAAAAATCGTACTTTTACCTTTACTCAAGCTTCGCTGAGTGGAGGTATTGGCTTCTGTCGGTTTGCGTCCACGGGTTACAGGTGTCAAAAAATTGGTCAAGAACTGCAGTGTAAGTGGTGGCGATGGAAAGAAAAAAATATTCTGGGTTAGACTTCTTTTGCGCTCTGTGCAATATAATGCAACTTAACTGCCGGCATTTATTGTTATCCCTAGAGCATAATAATCCCTTTTATGTTCTTGCTTCCGTCAGACATATTTCCATCAGCTTAGGAAGAATTCCTCTTAGTGAAGTAGATTCCCATCAACCCCCTCAAATTGCTTTTCTTATTATGCTGTTTCTGTCAGTTATAACCATGCAATTCCATTTTGGGGAGGTTCATTGTCGTAAAGACATCGATACCATGGTTGTCAAAGGTAATTAATTCGTTTGCATTATGATTAGTATGTTTAATAATTGTTTTCAGAGCAGGAAGGATGCAGTTTTTGAGTATCATGCGATTACCGCAAAAAAAAAAAAAGATAATAATAATGCAATAACTCTATGTTGGAAGAGTGTGTGTGTGTGTGTGTGTGTGTGTGTGTGTGTGTGTGTGTGTGTGTGTGTGTGTGTGTGAATAAGACATGAACCAAGGCAAAAACCTAAGAAGAAAGGCTCTTAAGGAGGAGAAATATTGATCGAAGCGCAAATATTGATCGAAGCACAAGAGAACAAGAAGTCTAAAAAAATCAGATAAGAACAGAAAGAAAAAAAAGTGAACCTAAAATGAATTAACATACTAGAAGCGAAGGAGATACATAAAAAATATCGAAGGTAGACAGGCAACAAGAACATTTTAATGCACTGGGACAAGAAAACGATGACTGCTGCGAACGTGGACAGGAAATGCGATTATACTACAACGGATGGAAAGAAAAATGAGAAGTATGTTACAACGTTGTAAAACGCGAAAGGAAAACAATGCTATGTTTTGAAAGGAAAAACAAAAAAACTTACAATAGGTGATGCGGAACAGAAAGAAGCAGCTACAAATGGTAATCAGGAATAACTTACAAATGATAGAAAAATGAATTAGATAACAAAAAATGGACAGGAAGCATGAAAGAGTTAAAGAGTTGATAAAGCAAATTAATAACAAGAAGCAGCCAGAGAGTACAACACCAGTGCCCTCCAATTGATTTGAGGGCCTAATATCTGACGCTGACCTTTGACATATTTCTTTCAAAATCGAATTACTTCCATTTTCCTTAAACTTTATTCTCAACCGTTCTACAGTTTGGTTTAAATCCGTTTTGATTTTGCTAGGTCAAACTTTGACATAGCTTTGAAACACACACACACACACACACACACACACACACACACACACACACATGCACGCGCGCGCGCGCAAGGGGGGATAATCTGATAAAATCAACACCCGCTCTAGATCGCGGGTGTAAAAATCAAGGATAGCTATAGATAAGTTCAACCATCCATCATCTAATCCAATGTTTCCCCATGAGCAGCGTAGGAGCCTGGGGCTAGGCAAGTTGATCCTGAATTTTAAGATGAGAGTGACCAACGTCACTCATCCCTGAGTGGCATTACGTGAGCAATAACCCCTAACCATGCCTTGGATATAAACCTTCACGGGCTCAATGCGATTGGAGCGCAGTATATGCCCACTACACCACCAGGAGCCAAAATTTGGTTATATGGTTACTACCCAGCGTAGTAAATGGTTTCCTGGTGTACAGGAAACCATTTGGCTAGTCACTCAGTGTAGAGTCACCCACAGGCAGAATGAAGGGGAAAGAATGAAGGAAAGAAAGACGGAAGAGGGAGTGTATAGTCACCTGTAGGCAGAAGGACGAGGAAGAATGAAGGAAAGAAAGACAGAAGAGGATGGACGGAAAGAAGGAAAGGGTAGACACCCGAGTGCAGCACTACGTCGGATGAGTGGATGGTGAGACGTTAAGTAAAGTAAACAGGCTGACAATGAACACAATAGTACGGTGACGTCTTTTATTATGTTATTGGTAGGTTCAACCGATACTATTTGGTTTTACAGACGCCTCTTGTAGAAGAGTAATTTTGTTTCCATTAACACCATCATTAAGACGATTTTTAAAAATTTCGTTCTTGCTACCACCAGTCGGCTTTATTTAGCCTGGGATGATTCATTTAAAGCGAAGGAAAGAATATAAGAAAGGATGGAAAGGAGGAGGGAAGGAAGCATGAGAGGAAGAAGTTAAGGAAAGAAGGCGAGAAGGAAGAAGAGAAAGGAGAAGGGAAAGAAGGTGGAGGAGAATAGACGATAAGGGGAGAGAAGAGGGTGGCAAATGAGGGAGAAAAGAAAGTAAAGGGGGGAAGGAAAGGACGAAGAAAAGGAAAAAGGAAGGGGGAGGTGTAGAAGAGAGAGATAGGGGTTAGGCGGGTTTAAGAACGGGTAGAACAGGGAGAAAGGTGGTAAGAGAGGAAGGAAAGGGATAAGAAGGGGAGGAATGGGGTAAGAGAGGGAAAAGGGAGTAAGAGGCGGTAGGACTGGGAGGAAAGGGGTAAGAGGGAGGGAGAATGGTGGTCAGAGAGTGAAGAAAAGAGTAAGATGTGGAGGAAAGGGGGTTAGAGAGGGAGGAAAGGATAAGAGAGTGAGGAAGGGGGTAAGAAAGTGGTAAGAAAGGGAGGAAAGGAGTAAGAGAGAGAGAGAGAGAGAGAGAGAGAGAGAGAAATGTGGTAAGAGAGGGAGGAAAGGCGTAAGAGGGAGGGATGAAAGGGGTAAGCGAGGGAAAAATGGGGTACGAGAGGGAGCAATTGAGTATAAACTAAAGGAGGGAGGGAATAGGTTCAGAAATAGTGGGAAGCGGTTCGGGGAGGAAAGGAAGAAGGTGAGGAAGGAAAGGAGGGGGTAATGGTAGGAGGAAAGCTGAAAAGTGAAGGAGTGAAGAAGGAAAGGAAAGGAGGATTGAGATAAGGGAGAGAGGGAGGAGAGTGGGATAAGCGAGGGAAGCGAGAAGGAAATAGAGGGAGAGCATATTATGTCAGTAATTCAGGAAGTGTCAGTAACTTCCATATCACCTTCATTACGGCAGGTCTTTCCGAAGCTAAATGAGTCGTCTAGCGGTAAAAAGAATGAAATTAAAGACGTTATCGTACGGAAAGATTTAGTGACAATCTTACTCTACGCATCATGATAAGCGTTTCCTTCCAAAACTAATTAAGATCATCTCGTTGTAGCAAGAATAATATGCAAAATCTCGTCGCAATGCTGGGGTTAATCAACACTGCTTCCAACGTACTCAGAGCCACAGGTCTTTCCTTTGAAGAATAAAATAATACTGGTGCGAACAAACTGAACTGAATCAGTATGTGGAATATATATATATATATATATATATATATATATATATATATATATATATATATAAATATATATATATCACCTTAATGAAAGAATTCATTGTCACCCAGTTTACTTTAACCTAACTGTATTGGTCTGCCTTTATCTACCTTCCTGTTAATCTCGTACAATACAGCCAAAGAATTTTGTTATGAGACTGATAGAAATACTACAGTACTGCCTACATATTCTCTGCATATGTTTAGAGAGAAGGGATACTGTGTACGAGCATCAACTCACCTCAAGAACAACCACCCTAAAATAAGCTCAGTAGTTTCCAGTTGTAGTCTCATGTGGCTGAGTGGTATTAGAGACGTGAAGGAAAAACATAAAAAAATGTCGGCAGTTTTAGGTTCAAGAAGGGAAGGTATGACTTGATGGCGTTGTAAGGCTGAAGATGAGAAAGAATCAAGTGACTGACAAGGAGAGAAGTGGATGAATACGGTGTTACGTGTATAATGTCAGGAATAAGAAGGGAGTCGGCTTACTGGCGAATGATGGAGAGAAAAAGTGATTATACAAACATGTGAAAGTAGTTTCACGTCGACCGGCCTACACAGTAAGTTTACGCTTGACAGTGGTGGGAAAAAAGCCATCATTTAAGTTGGGAGCATACAATAAAACCATAGAGGGAGACATTCTAGGTGGAACAATTTCATAGACCCCTCCGTAATTCTAGGTGGAAAAGTCATTTCACAGACCCCTCCGTAATGTGCAACCAATCTTATCAATGGTTGTGTTACTTTGGCCTTCAGGGTCAACAAAGACCATTAAAAGGCCATTTCATAATCTGAATTTCCTAAAAGTCCATGAAGGAGTCAAAATTCGGGGACAAAGTATAAAACAAAAAATGTTCCTCGCCCCCAAAATGATGGGGTATACATCACTAGATTTGACACTGAAGGTCAAACAAGGTCGTAATAATGAATAAAGTCAGAGTTTGGCCATAGCGAAAAATGGACGGAGAGAGGTTGTGTGTGTCACATGCAAATGTTCTAACAGTGACCATCATTTTTATTGATACTAATCGAGCTCTGCCTTTTTTATAGACATTTAACCTTCTTTTGACTGATCACAGTAAAGATAAAAATTGTTTTTGATGTGCTAAGGTGGTACATCAATTTGTACTGTCTGGCCATCAACAACCAAGCAAACCTATAATCATGAAGTGAATCTTTGAACATTTTGATTTTTCCATAAAATGTTCTAAGTAAGTACTAAGTAGGTTACTGCTACATGTAGGGGACAGTTTAATTTCAACTTTTGTTTTTAACTTTTAGGAGTTACGAGTAGAATAAGAGTAGTGATGCGAACGCCGTCAGACCTTTAGGATCTACACGTGAGTCGTGTGGGCCCATTATACTGGTATAAAAGGTTATGGTGGGGCTATGCACCAAGAGATGCTTAGCCACGGTGCTCATTTCCGTAACATAGGCCTTTGAAACTGTGGCGGGATATCAACTTAATATCTTGTGATATAAGGCCTCTGCATCGTTCATGATACCACAGTTATCCCTCTAAATGATGGCCTAGGTAATCATTTTATCTTCCATCCCACGAAGGGTGGATGGAAACCTGAGTCGAGTGACGTCAGTTGCCCGCATTAGGATTTGATCCCTGACGCCAACAGGTCGGCAGCTTCACAGGCAGCAGTGCTAACCACTTTGCCACTACTGCCTGAAATGAAATACAGCCTAAGGCTTCTAATCTATTAATCTATCTATCTATCTGACGACCACGCACCTTATGAAACAGTGAAGAAGTGATATAAAAAGGACTGTGGAATATCAAAGAAATAAATGGATTATAACAGTATAATATATATATATATATATATATATATGAAAGTGAAAATGTTACATGACAGTATTGTGATACCAACTCTAACACATGGAAGTGAAGCTTGGACCTTGTTGGAGGGACAGAAGTCAAGAGTGAGAGCAGTGGGAATGAGTTATTTGAGAGGATCATGTAGAGTCACATGGAGAGGCAGACTGACAAATGAGGAAGTGAAAGAGAGGTGTTGTGTGGATGTGGATGTGATAGTAAGCGTTAGGAGAAACACACTGAGGTGGTTTGACCATGTCGAGAAGATGGAGAGTGAGAGACTGACGAGGAGAGTGTGTGAATGTGGAGGAGGGGAGTGGGAGGGGGAGGCCAAGGATGAGATGGAGGGATGTAGTGGAGAGGTATATGGGAAAGGGGGGGAGTGAGCTGAGCTGGGAGCAGGACAGTGAAATGGAGGGGGACAGGGGGACATGGAGGCGATTTCTTTGCGGCCATCCCTTACGGGATTAAGGCGTCTGGCAATATACACTGTATATATATATATATATATATATATATATATATATATATATAGATAGATAGATAGATAGATGTTCGTATGCTTCATTCAGCAGAAGTATTAAAGTAAAATGTGCCACGGTTCCACAGTTGCCCAGTTTCAGAAGCTGGTATCACACCACCTCTTAGATGAATTCTGATAAAATTCTTGCATAAAATTTATGAAATATTTTTCTAGCCCCCGCTAATTACATTACTGAGTTTCAAAAGATTTTGCTCACTGCCTTGTTTCCTCCGCCAGCGAATATTCACCTATGTTTCTTGCTTGCCGGAACCGAAGGATTCAGCAAGCATGTTGGTCAGTTCTGTATATCTGTCTATCTGTCTGTCTTTTATGTTTGTCTGTCTGCTCTCTACAGGTCACAGTATTGCACCAGTCGTTCTGAAAAAAAATAATAATAATAATCAGAAGGTAGATATCCATAAACCCTGGAAGACGACTGGAACACCTCAATGGCCGTGAGTCTGAAAATCGTCGGGACCTAGTAGTTGGCCCCGGTACCAATTTTTCAAATTTCCAAATTCATTTTTTTCCTTACCAAATTGAAGTGAAACATGTAGCGCACTTAGCAATGCAATTTTTAACTTACTAAATCCATCCTGTGCTTCGCAATGCAGCACGAAATAATTAGTCAAATGACTACATACAAGTCATTGAAAACTAAGTAGACACAATCACTCTGCCCATGGCTGTTTCATCTGTCTGTCTGTTATTCTGTTTGTCTGCACGCTACAAGTCACAATTTATCACCAGGTGATCTGAGAGAAGTTAAGAAGATAGACATCTATAAATCCTGGAAGCCAACTGTTTTTCATCAAAATCAATCAAAGGCCCTGAGCTGTGTAGGAGGTTGAAACCCCACACTAGCCGTGGGTCCGGAAATCTTTGAGACCCAGTGGCCGGACCCAGCACAATGTTTTGAAATTTCGAAAAATCGATTTTTTTCTTACCACACTGAAGGGAAATGTCTGGCGCACCAGGCAATGCAATTTTTAGCTTCCTACACCCATCATATACTTCGAAGTGAAGTGAGAACATTTTCGCCAAATCACTGCCTACGCGTCAGTGAAAACTAAGCAGACACATGACTGCCTGCACACCAGCGAAAGCTAAGCAGGCACACTCGGATCCATCTGGTAGGCGCCCAGCCTATGGCAGTTTCATTGCTTGCCGAAATCATAAGATTCGGCAAGCATGTTGGTCAGTTCCGATTGTTTGTTTGTCTGTCTGTCTGTCTGTCTGTTTGCAATATGCAGTTCATAATTTCGCGCCAATCGTTCTGAAAAAAATCGAAGGTAGATATCCATAAACTCTGGAAGCCCATTGTTTTTCATCAAAATCAGTCAAAGGCCCTGGGTTGGGTGGAAGTTTGAAACCTCTCAATGGTCGTGGGTCCAGAGATCGTCAGGACCCAGTGGCTGTCACCGGCACCATTTTTTTAAAAATTTCGAATATCGATTTTTTTTCTTACCAAATTGAAGAGAAACATCTGGCACACCTGGCAATCCAATGTTTAGATTTCTAAACCCATCCTGTCCTTCATAATGAAGTGAAAAAAGAAATAGCCAAATGACTGCCAACATGCCAGTGAAAACTAAGCAGAACCAATCGGATTCATCCAGCTAGCACTCTACTGCCCACACGCCGATGAAAACTAGGCAGACACAATCGGATCCATCCGGCAAGTGCTCTCCCTATGGCAGTTTCATCTGTTTGCTTGTTTGTCCACACGATATCTCCAAAAGTTCTCAATGAATTACAATGAAGTTTTGTGAAAGAGTAGGTCATGGATCCAGAAAGAATTGATTAAGTTTGGGGGCGGATCCAGATCCGGATCCGGAATCTCTTCTACAATACCTCCAAAAGTTTTCAATGAATTTCAATGAATTTTGTGGAAGGGTGGGCGATGGGCCAAGAAAGAATTTATTTAATTTTGGAGCGGATCCGGATGCACATCTGGGTCCTATGTATCCCTCACAATATCTCTAAAAGTTCTCGATGAATTTCAATAAAATTTTGCAGAAGAGTGGGCCATGGGTCAAAGGAAAACTGATTAAATTTTGGGTCTGATCCAGGTACTATGTGTTCCACACAATATCCTGTCGAACCTGGACCCGGCTTCTTTTTGATAGCAACGGCATTGGCGGAGGGATGCACTCTCTGAGTGTTTTCTAGATCTTTATAGTAGCGATGTGTATCAGAATTTATGTCTGCAGCTGTGCCGTACATAGTTTTGTCCCACTACAGGAATGATGCTGAACCACTCCATTGAAACATTCACCTACTCTCTCTCTCTCTCTCTCTCTCTCTCTCTCTCTCTCTCTCTCTCTCTCTCTCTCTCTCTCACACACACACACACACACACACACACACACACACACACACACACACACACACACACACACACACACACACACACAAATGTTTCCTCCCCATTTCCATTTGGAGTCCTGGCTGGAAGTAATGCAATATATTGATAAAAATAGTTGCCAGCCAATTACCAGATTTGCGCTGTGTGGCTGTGTGGTGTGGGGTGAGACTGGAGCTATACTCTACACGCAGGCTATTCTCCCGATATCATGAAACTTCAGTAAGCGATCGATGGTAAATTATTTGATAATATAGTTCTCTGTCTTTCTACCTACCAGGCTATATACCTATCTATAGTCTTATAATAATTCATCACTCTGGAGGTGGCACATTTAAAACTGAACTGTGCATTTCCGTACACGTATGATACAGTTACTCTGACCCAGATGAAGTTATTTTAAGATCTGAGCCCAGCTAGATTCCACTTCTGGGGAATATTTTCGAATATGGATGGCATCAAAAAGTACACACTCCAATAACTTCCATATTACTTGAGCTAAAGACTGAATATTGATGTCTTATTAATGTTTGCTGACACAAAGAAGCCGGTTTCGAGATCTATGTCCAGCTGGAGTCCACTACTGATAGTTATGGCAGCCATTTACAATATGGCTACCACCGAAATCTACAAGCTTAAACTTCCGTATTATCTGATAGAAAGATTCATTCCTATTGTCCATACCTATGTCGTCAAACATGTACGAGCCATTTCTGATTGTTTTTGTTATTTTCTAAGTTATTGTAGGGAACCAATGCTCTACACGACTCCCAGTTTTGTAAGAAGTAAGGTTGCTGATCCACCATCAGTCACAGTCGACTGACAGAAAGAGTATTACAAAAACACTCAAATGTGATCTGAAATGTAATAACAATGAAACGCCAGATGAAACAAATTAACTCTTAAATGTACGACACAGATGGGTGACAACTCTGTGTGTCACTTTTTTAAGAAATCATATGAAAAGTATACCATTATGAAGCGCCTCCTAAATGAAGGCTAATGAACACACAGAACAGTTTGCAGGAAGCTGAAAGATAAGTGGATATTAACTAAACTAAATCAATGGGATGTTATGGCTCATGAAACTTAGTACTAACCACAGTACTTAGTGTCCTTATATAACCAGCACCAACCAAATACATCGAGAGAGATAGAGGGAGAGATACTGCATATATATATATATATATATATATATATATATATATATAATAAAGATTCAGCGGATTCAAAGGAAACATCGGCACATCTGTGTCAGCACCTGCTTAATTTATTAATGAATCATAAGTTGAGGGATGAACCACCTACCTTCCATGCCACGACATTCAAAGAAATGACTTCTACAGTCCTACCTATATTTATATATAAGGACGATAGAGGCCAGGTTATATTACTGGCTGCCAGTGGCACCTCCGGGATATCAATCAATACTTTTATTGATAATGAAGGAGTCATTGAGATGTTCTTTTTATTTCAAACACGATACATCGGGATGTACTTGCTATAAACTGACCACAAATCGACTGAGCTTTCCCTGGTGGAAGCCGTTAGATCCAGACCCACTGATGACTGATATTCAAGTTACTTATGGGTCCAAAATATGTGACCAGGTATATTATGCTTTACCAGCAGTAATTTCACTGTCACACCTTTTGACTTTCAATGCGCCTCACAGAAAGGGAATGGTTCAAATATATGCTACAATGTACGATGGAAACCGTGAACCTTCTTTGTCAAGCTTCCAAGGATCTTTCTTAATGTGCATGCCAAAAAAAAGGCCTAACTCTGTGATGGAACGCCTCCCATAAGCTGAGTCTCTCCATGTGATCACATTAAGAATGTATTTGCTTTGTCAGTCCTGAAACAACCCATAGTAACCAGCAACAGCTGTCTGCTCATCAGATTTACTGAAAGGGAGTCTTTACAGCATCAGCTCTGGATAACATCGACCATCGTCCAACGTCCATCAGAGTGGAGATTGTAAATGGAGAAACTGAAAAAAAAAACAATGGCAGATGAACATGAGATTGTGAAATCAGTCATCTGGTAACGGATGGAAAATTCAAAAACTGTGAAAAATATACAAAGAGAACTTGATCAGCAACACTAAAGCTTTGAGCAGAAGTAAGAACAGAATTCCATGGTAATCCGAGAAAACAAAAAGAACTGTAGAAGATGAAAGGAAAAAGTGGATACCATGAAATTTAGAGGAATAAGCTGATTATACTGTAACTTGTAATTTAATTTCTTTTTCTGGTGATACTAGACATATACAGGTACCTTACAGGTAAATTTACAAAAATATTATAATAACACAATTTGCAAGAAAAAAGAGTTAGACCTTCTTTGTGACATCTGTAGATTTCTTCCAGGCTTAGTACAAAGACGGGGTTCATTCATGATTTAAAGAGATTAAGTTGTGGAGCGGTGATGCTGGCTTCTCTGATTAGGTTTCGTCGAACTGATAGTATAACTGGCACGGCAGTTTTATCGGCTATGGCTGATCAAGGGTCACCCACCTCTTGTCTACTGTTTATATGTCAGTGTCATCAAAGCTTATTAGAGTGCATTGTCGATCAGAGGGATTTCTGTCATGGATGCATTTGCTTGCATTAATGAATGATAGTTTTACTATATTCTACCCGAGTACATATACTGAGGAAAATAGAGGCTTTAAAATAATTCTGTGATGAATATATTATGAGAATATAAAACTAAAATTTTTGCTGACCGTGGCAAACTGCCAAATAAAGAACCAATGAGACTGGGTGGGCTAGTTGTGGATTCGTGCAGCCAGAACATATATTGAGGTTCATCATTCATGTATGAATGTTTACTATCTTCCACAATCATTGTTCACGCCTGTGCAAAGTAACTCACATTCATATAGCTATCCATCTATTGCCAGATGCCTTAATCCCATACAGGGTGACCACAAACAAATCGCCTCAACGTTGCCCTGTCCCCCGTCATTTCACTGCCCTGCTCCCAACTCACATCCCTCTCTCTCATTATACCTCTCCATTCCATCCCTCCTTCTCATCCTTGGCCTCCTCCTTCTCCTCTCCCCTTCCATGTCACTCACATACACTCTCCTCATTAGCCTGTCACTCTCCATCGTCTCCACATGGCCAAACGTTCATATATATATATATATATATATATATATATATATATATATATATATGTATATATATATATATATATATATATATATATATATATATATCCTCTCAGGCACAGTCACGCGATTCGTGTTCCATGTAGTTTGTTACAAAGAAGCACAGTCACGTGAATCGTGTTCCTAAGCAGAAAAAAACGCCATCAAAAGAAAAGTTTTTGGCTGATTTGTCAGATTTTGGTGCGTTCTAGTGTGTGCATCTCTTTTCTGAGGTAAACATTTGGCATCACTGTGACTGCTCTGAAGAGACAATGCGTAGCAGAAATATCTCAGTATCTCACGACCAGCCGGGTAGGAGAGTAGCACAGCTGTCAGCGTCCTTTTAAACCCGCCATTTTCCCCCTCTCACCCGAGGCAGAAGCCATTATTGAAATATTGTGATTGTACAGTGTTTTTGACTGTAATGTGAAGTGATTGTGTCTATGGAACATAGATATACTGTATTATCTGTAAATCATTGGGGCCCGTTATTAGCTGTTAAGCCTAAAGGCATGAGTGTGGTTTGTTATAACGGGGTTTCCACTCTGCTTCACCCTGCCCATAAATGATGTGAGTATTTTACCTTTATATAGTGGAGCCAATACTTATATTTGTGAAACATACAGTGCCTGGATTGGTGAAATAACTGACCTACCATAGCAGGCATTATGCACGCCATAGAGATATGCAACAGTCGCTAAGGAAACAGGCGGTCATGTACTCCATAGAGTCGGGAATAATAGAGGAGGTTGGGATGGAATCATGTGATAGTGTTTTATATTGCGTATAGTTTAGTGTGAAATATACATATAAAATAGTGCAACGAGTGTTCACAGAGAAACATTTCATGCATTGACTGACTTAGCTAAAACATAGCGCAAGTGTCAGAGACAAGAAATATGCCACAGCCACATATACATAAGTATGTCGTGCAGCGAATGTTTGTAGAGAAATCTATTGTGTGCATTGCATGTGTTTTAGGCAAATATATCACAAGGAGAGAAGAAAATACGCCACAGACACACACACACATGCACACGCACTCACCCCCCACACACACATACACTCACACAAGCACACACACTCACCCACACCCACCCACCCACACCCACACACACACTCACTCACACACACACACGCTCACACACTACATAATTCCTCATCTTCAAGCTACTGCCAGCATCTCAACACCTCTGGAGGAAGTGAGTTATCCGTATTTTGTTGATTTGTATATTCACCTATTTCTATAGTTCAATATTTTTTACACAGATAAGTAATGTTTTTTACATACACACATATGAGATGGACGAAAGTTCAGCTTCAGTATCAGAATCTAGCAAAAAGACTATTGGTCATATCGAGTTTCTGAAAGCACTATCAAAAACCTTATGATATTTTATGTGTATACTTTGAGTAAAAAAAGAAAATAATAAAACGTAACGAGCGAAAATATGTAGCCTCGGGTGAGGCAGGGAAAGAATGTTTTTTATCTCGCGTGCGGATCAGGAGTATTCTACTTTTGTCGTCCAATTACTCCAAAACTATTGGACGTATCGATTTCCCATAAGAACCATGAGAAAGAGCAGTAAATTCTACGTATGTTCATTTGCAGAATATAAGCCTTTGGGAACATTTTTTTGTATAGTCCAGGCCCTTAGGGAGTTATGAGGAGGGTTTTGTGTAGATTTGTCTACAAGTACCAAATTTGGCTCAGATGTAGATCGGAACATACTTATTTCATTTTTGGAGAGCGTCAAACCCAGCGCTCACTCGGGCCGCCATGTTGACCAAATCCAAAATGGCTGCCAGCCGATACAAGATTGTATCACAACTTCGTAACCAAAAGTCATAGAATCATGAATGAACTCCTTTTTTATAGGTTTTTGACCTCAAAGATTCCAAATTTGACCACTGTTTTGACATTCTTGGTCATTATAACCCCCCAATGGCATATAAAACATCAAATGAGATCAAAACTAAGCCAAGTAAACACAAAGTTTTATTTATATCATTTAATGTTCAGTTCTCGAAATACTCCAGGCCCTATATGACAGATTTGTCTCCAAGCACTAAATTTGGGCCAGATGTAGACCAGAACAGACTGATTTCAGTTTCGGAGGCCTTTGCCTTTTGATGTGAACAACATAAATGTGGGCACTTGCGAGAATGGTACTGCGCAAGTGTGTTACAAGGGTGCTGAGCACCAGTCACATAGGAACTATATGAAAACATCACTACTGCAAGATCTAATTGATTCTAATCTAGGTATCATCATTGTTCACACATCCACCTTCACATTTGCACAACCCTGTCCAGCGGACTCCAGCCCTACAGCATTTGCAGTTTCCTGTGCAAGATCTCTAACAGCCACAGTGCAGGAGAATGGAACATGCCTTACTAGCATCTGCGAGTGATGTCCAGTATGGTAACCAGATACCATTGTCATCTTTCTGCCAGCCCCAATCACTGAAGTCGGGGATTTCCTGGCAAACTGAGGTTGCTTGATTCCAATAAAAGCTTGCCTGAAGCAGTGCCCTCTTTATGTGCTCAAACAGCACTGCTTGAGGGGGTGGTATGTTTTCCAGCGTTTTTGTACCACTTGTAAAAAGACGGTGCCTGGCTTCGTTGACATTGGCCAAACCACATCCCTTACTGTATATGATTACCACAAATCGTTCCAGCTTCTGCATGTGCAAAGACTCAAGGGTTAAGAGTTTGGGATCATGGGTGAGGGCCACCAGTGTTTCAGTAAGTCCTGGGGTGCTTTGCCAAGATGCCCAGGCTGTCTTTTTGCCACATCCAATGAACTGTGATGTCGTGTCACATCCTGTGAGGGCATGGAAGAGTGGCAGTGCCAGAGACTTGGAGGGTCCAAGGTGAGAGCAGATATAATGGATGCGAATGTCAAGGAATTTTTTTCCACTACCAAAGCCCACCCACAGCTGTGAAAGTCCAAGTGTGGTGAAAAAGCGTACAGCAAGAACCACCACATCGTTAACGGTACGAACATAGGCTGTCTTGTGACCCTGTGCTGCAGCATGTGCCAGGTGAAGGAATATCCTTATGTCTGCCTCAGGGTGGTTACATGGTTGGAGAGCTGAAACATCACAGGGTCTATTGGATAGCACATTCTCAAACTTTGTACTGAGAAGGAGCCTCCCACGCACATCTTCCTTGACAATCTCCTCACTGAGGAAGGAGAATAGCTCCTTTTTGTTATCCTTATGTTTGAGGAACCCACTGTTCCAGTCATGCTTTGGGATCCGTGTGAGTGGGCTTTGGTAGTGGCAAAAAATTCCGTGACATTCCCATCCATTATATCTGCTCTCACCTTGGACCCTCTAAGTCTCTGGCACTGCCACTCTTCCATGCCCTCACAGGATGTGACGCGACATCACAGTTCATTGGATGTGGCAAAAAGACTGCCGGGGCATCTTGGCAAAGCACCCCAGGACTTACTGAAACACTGGTGGGCCTCACCCATGACCCCAAACTCTTAACCCTTGAGTCTTTGCACATGCAGAAGCTGGAACGATTTGTGGTAATCATGTACAGTAAGGGATGTGGTTTGGCCAATGTCAACGAAGCCAGGCACCGTCTTTTTACAAGTGGTACAAAAACGCTGGAGAACATACCACCCCCTCAAGCAGTGCTGTTTGAACACATAAAGAGGGCACTGCTTCAGGCAAGCTTTTATTGGAATCAAGCAACCTCAGTTTGCCAGGAAATCCCCGACTTCAGTGATTGGGGCTGGCAGAAAGATGACAATGGTATCTGGTTACCATACTGGACATCACTCGCAGATGCTAGTAAGGCATGTTCCATTCTCCTGCACTGTGGCTGTTAGAGATCTTGCACAGGAAACTGCAAATGCTGCAGGGGTGGAGTCCACTGGACAGGGTTGTACAAGTGAAGGTAGGTGTGTGAACAATGACGATACCTAAATTAGAATCAATTAGATCTTGCAGTAGTGATGTTTTCATATAGTTCCTATGTGACTGGTGCTCAGCACCCTTGTAACACACTTGCGCGGTAGCATTCTCGCAAGTGCCCACATTTATGTTGTTCACATCAAAAGGCAAAGGCCTCCGAAACTGAAATCAGTCTGTTCTGGTCTATATCTGGCCCAAATTTAGTGCTTGGAGACAAATCTGCCATTTAGGGCCTGGAGTATTTCGAGAGTTGAACATTAAATGATATAAATAAAACTTTGTGTTTACTTGGCTTAGTTTTGATCTCATTTGATGTTTTATATGCCATTGGGGGGTTATAATGACCAAGAATGTCAAAACAGCGGTCAAAATTTGGATTCTTTGAGGTCAAAAACCTATAAAAAGGGAGTTCATTCATGATTCTACGACTTTTGGTTACGAAGTTGTGATACAATCATGTATCGGCTGGCAGCCATTTTGGCTTTGGCCAACATGGCGGCCCGAGTGAGTGCTGGGTTTGACGCTCTCCAAAAATGAAATAAGTATGTTCTGGTCTACATCTGAGCCAAATTTGGTGCTTGTAGACAAATCTACTCAATTTAGTTCCTAAGGGTCTGGACTAGTAGGAAAAGGTGGGGGAACAGACTATGTTTTTTCTTTTTTCCTCGCTTGAGGTAAAAGTCGAAATCGCTCCAAGGAATAATCTCACTTGGCCGGCCAATTACTCGAAAACTATTTGACATCGATTTCCTGTAAGACAGATAAAGTAAATTCTACGTCTGTACAAGACATAACAATGTAATATCTATAAAAAAAAAATCGTTGTTACGTAGGCGGGAATATTGCGTATGCTGTGCGCTCATCATGAAAGTGACACACGGAAGTGAGTTCCCAGTCGTTTTTGGCGATTTACTCGAAAACTATGAGGCGTATCGATTTTCCTGTAAGATGGAAAGCATTCGAATGGTGATGTCGGGAAGTGAAATTAACGTAGCGAATTGTTTATTTACGGCCGCCTAATGTTGTTTTATTCGTGTTTTCCTGTTTTTTTGTGGTGCTTATCAACTAGAACAAACATCGACGAATAAGATGATATAAGTTTCATGGCAGTATATTGATGTTTGGGTGGCGAGCATATGCCAAGAATACGCGTTATTTGCCGAGCGCGGGCAGTCGGGCCGGGCGGCCTCACAGAAAAAATCGTGCGCCGGAAAATTTACCGAAACTTATCGTGCGCGGGAGGGTATATATATATATATATATATATATATATATATATATATATATATTATACAGTATCCTGGTGTCTGCATTTCTTGGTGAACTTGGTTTTAAGTTTAGGGTTACTACCTGTATGTGTTTTTGTACAGTATTATTTGGTTGGATTCCCTCACCCCCAACCTTTGTAATTTTTGAGTTGTACCTATGGACTTGTAGTCAAATCTCTCTCTCTCTCTCTCTAGTTTCTACTCTGGTCTATCATCAAGGCTGAAGACAAAAGATGAGGGGCGACCATCTGCATGCCACTGAGAGATCTAGCAGGATAAATTCACGTGACTCTCTTGTATCAAATCATTCGGCAGGGATTTGGGGCAAATGCTCCTTTCCCTCCTCTTGAGCACTAAAGTCAGTCCTTCCCACATCACTCTCTGTGTGTGGATCAGTCTAAATCACAGAATTAATATTTCTGTATTGTCCACGCAGAGGAAGTGATCATTCCTTCAGGGCAGCAGGACTGCCAGGTTGGTGGTCAGGCAAGTACCACATGCACGTATGTCCCGCTCACTAGGATTCCCCAGGTGGATCAGTCTTGTCCAGTAATCTCATTAGCTTAATTCCAGCAGGTATATTCATGCAAACCATGTCATATTCCTATATCTGCCACATATGATACTTGCCAAAAGATTTTATTTAAGGATCTACATCTTAGCTCTGCTTCAGTTTCACAAAGGTGAACAGTCGATATTGCTTTAGTCCTTAGCTGAGTCACAAAAGACAAACCAGAGACGTCAGTCATTTACCTAGCACTGCTAATTATTTTAAGTATTCACCTGTTTTCATGGAAAATTGTTGATCATATACTTATCTGAAACTACCACTGGAAAGAACAAATAAGTTTTCTTCCATATACAGTATTTAAACCAACAGTTAGAAGTAGCAGCACTACAAGTAGTGACGCTGCATTGCGGAGCTTGTTTTTGGTAGCGAGTGGCTGTGGTGCACTATTTTTTATTAAGAGCGGTGAAAGAAGAGGAACGATAAGTATATGAGGTATTCCATTTGCTGCTCGCTACTCTTAGTCGTGTTCGTGTAAGACGCGAATCGGACGCCATTGAACCGTTGACAGGGGTGCCATCTTGTATTATTCGTAACCAAACTGATAGATTTGGTAATGAGAAATATTTTTGGTAACGAGGCAACATAATTTAGTAGTAATACTAAGTTCACTAATGAATATGCCTGTGTCTGTATTCTTCACAATCTTTATTCACTCGAGGTGCTGCTATATTTCCTGTGGACGTTTTTAACAATTACAGCTAAATAACAATACCTTTTCTCTTGATATATATTGCGCATTGAACTCAGCACACAAATATTTGGTAATAAAGAATCAAATATTCTAATGTATTTCCCGTGGACAAAGGCAATATACAATGACTATGTTACTGTGAGTTTCACTAACTGAAATCCATATACCTGAATCTGGGATGTACTTTATTAATATATATATTCATCACTATGAAGTGCCGTATATAATTACTGCAGAAAATTTTGTCAAAAGTTTTTGTATTTAAAGCAGCAGTAACGGCTACAGTAGTGGAAGTTAAATATTTTTCAAATAAAGGAGCTGTAGAGTAGTGACACTATTTTTTTTTTCTTTTTATCGAAGTAGTGGTAGCGGAAGAGTCAAGACTTTAAACAGGTAATATGCACATCATCATCATCGTCATTTTTTCCTGCCTAAGGATAGGGTTTGGTAGGAGCCAAAAAGAGGGATAAAACAAGTATATAAGTTGGTGAACTTTTAAACGCATGCTCAGTGATATCGACCACATACTTATTCACACGTTATTTAAGCCTCCGAAATCCTGGCTCCACCTCACAGGCAATAGGTACTTACCTTAAACAGTCGGTACGCAGTTTCCAGCGTCAAGGCTGGGATATTACGTACATGGCCTTATTTTATAACTCGGAATGCACATATGTTATCAGTGTCTCATTTAGTCAGTTTTATTTGAGGAACTTATGTTACAGGGGGAAAGTACGAAGCCAGACCTATGTAGTTTACTTTAATAGGTATTATAAATATCTAGCACCAATTATGCCGGAATGGTTTGGAAGGCAAAGAGCCATGAAAATGTAAATTTAATAATTTTATGCAGTGGACATGCGTTTTAATTGTCTAAAATCATAGCTGTGCTGACCCGTGTCGTGTTTTACCTGGGTCATTCCATTTGTCAGGCATCAAAATCTTGATGAAAGTAGTCACATGACGGCAGTATTTCCCGTGATCCTACACTGTCCAAAATTCAAGCATCGTGATATCTGACGATTCCAGAGACCACATAAATCACTCCTTTCTCTTTTGCTTTTGTTCCAGTTCCCTGTGCAGAGTATTACTAGCCTGTACCTCCAGCACAGCACGTTCGAATGTTTGAGATAAAACAACTAACGTACTGTAACTGCCTTACTCCCAAAATATCCCTCTTCCTTAGCTGTGATTGTCGATCATCCAAGAGTCGCACCTGAGTGAGAATTTCCTTGTCCATACTTCTAAGGAGTCGCAGCTTACCACCTGCTGCATGTAAGACCAGTCCAATGTATCTCCACTCTTGGCGAGTACAGATGCCATCACACTCACCATGCTGCATACACTTTTCCCACAATTCAGCTCTTCCAACTCCTTTTCCGAATTCGCTAGATAACGGTAGTTCATGGTTTGTTCTTGCACTTCTATGCGTATCGCTGCCTGAATATGTCTATGTTCATATTAGTTGCTGTGGATACTTATTGTACATTTTTGGAGTAAGAAGATTCAATATTCTTTCTTGTGATTGGAATAATTCCTGATTGCCTTTCTCCTGCTCCTTATTACGCTGCCACCCTAGCAATGGCAGAGACCCGAATACAGATTATGTTCATGGCAAGCACATTGATAGATCAACTGTAGTATTCCAACCTTGAGGGACATGGTTGGCCTTACTGGTCAGTAATACAAAAATAGGAACAATTTTTTTTTTTTTAATGTGCTCGACTCTGGACATAGGCTTCTCAGTCTGCTCCCAAGGCCCAGTAGTCCTCCTACACATCATACACCTCTACATGTCACCAATTCGGCGCTAACACCCACCGTCCATGTTGAATACATGCTAGGGCTGTCTCATACAGGACTGGTGTATTGGTATTAGCGGGGGTATTTTTACGACAAATCGGCGGGTTTTCTGGTAGATCGGTAAAATCTGCCGTAATGAAATTCAAATCTTTAAACTGTTCCCTGCTCCAGCGGAGATTTTGAACTTGGGTCCGGTAGGACCGCAAGCAACCTCTCTACCGATTGAGCAGAAATACCCAGGGCGGTAATAAATCCGGAAGTGAGCACGGAAGTAAATTAGTCCTTGCACGATGGTATTGTGATCCCCACTATAACGTGTGGAGCTAACACTAGACTGCGGGAAGAACACAGGTCAGGAGTAACAGGAGTAAAAAAGTTATCTGAAGAAACATGTGGAGTTACATAAAGAGACAGACAGACGAACAAATGACGAAGATAAGAGCGATGTGGTGTTGAGGTGGATGTGGTGGAAAGTGTTAAGGGAAGCACCCTGAGATGGTACGACGATGTGGGAAAAAAACTATTGAGAATGACAGATTGATTAGAAAAGTGAATGTAAATACTGTAACTTGAGGAGTGAGAGGTAAAAGGAAGAGACCGAGGATAAATTTGAGAGGAATATAAATGAGGAAGGATTCAGTCCAGGAGTAAGCAGCGTGACAGCGAAGGATAGGATAGGATAACCTGAAGGCGATTTGTTTGTGCCTACCCCCTCCAATATCACGATGTCCGGCTCTATACAATAAGACAAAGAGTTACACTAGAGAACTCTCTCTCTCTCTGTATTTATGTATGTATGTATGTATGTACCTATCTATCTGTCTGTCTATCTATCTATCTATCTACCTATCTATCTATCTATCTGTCTACCTATATATATATATATATATATATATATATATATATATATACCATCATCCGGACCTCCTTTCCCATCCAAGGGCAGGGTGAGGAGTAGCAATGTCCAAACAGCACGAATTTGCCCAATCCAAATAGGCCACACTTCCATTCACTCATCCTTCAAGCCCCCGGAATCCTGGTTCTACCGGATACATCAAAAACATTCACCACACTCTGTAGCTTCACACAGCGTATCCGACTGAGTCAATCCGGACGCTGCCATGCTCACAAGGGGTGCCAAAATCCCTGATCACGCACTTCTCCTCACAAAATTCATCCAGCCAGCTCGATCTGTTGTCAGTTCCCTAGCCTCACCGACTTCCAAACCTCTCTTCCACACACACTCATCCACCATATCTCTCCACCTTCTCCTTGGCCTACCTCGCCTCCTCCCTCCTTGAAATTCGCTCAGGTATACCTTATTCACCATTCTATCGTTATCCATTCTTTCCAATTGACCATACCATCTCAGGACACTCTCTTCGATTCTGGTGTCCACCGACTTCCTCACTCCACACCTTTCACGAATCACATTATTTCGTATCCTATCCACCCTCTGTACTCCACATACATTCCTCAACAGTCCCATCTCCACTGCTCTTACTCTTGACTTTTCATTTTCATGCCATACCATAGTCTCACACCCATATGTTAAAGTTGGCACTAACGCTCCCTCATGTAAGCCTCGTGAAGCTGCAACACTCAAGCCTCTGTTTCTTATCAGGTCCATTGCACCAGCCACTTTTCTTCCTTGTGTCACTCTACTTCCAACTTCTTTTGCACATTTTCCTGTCTTTTCTATCGCTGTACCCAAGTATTTGAACTCTCTCACCAATTCCAGTCCCTCTCCATTCACTGTGACATCACATTGGGAGTCACCTTCTCTCTCAATAACCATCACTTTACTCTTCTCTACATTTGCTCTCAAGGCACGACGCTCACAGACATCAGCAAAACTCTGCACTAGCCTACCAAGTTCTTGTCCAGTACTTGCAAGGAGTACTGCATCATCAGCATACAACAAATTTGAGATATTCCATCCATCACCATTCATTACCAGCGCCATCCCTCCCTCCATTACTCGTGTTTTTACTTCTATCATCACCCCATCCCCATATATATATATATATATATATATATATATATATATATATATATATATATATTGAACAACCAAGGGGACATCACACAACCTTGTCGCACGCCCACACCGATCGTGAACCAATCACTGAGATGCCTCTTAACCCTTACACATGCATTGCTACCATCATAAAAACTCTTGACAGCACCTGGCAGCTTACCATCCATACATGCGCAAAACTTTCCTCAATCCCTCTCTGTTTACTTTGTCATATGCTTTTTCCAGATCCATGAATGCCATAAACACCTTTTGATCCTTCTCACAAGCCTTCTCTGCTACCTGTCTCACTGCAAATACTTGATCCACACATCCTCTACCACTCCTAAAGACACCCTGTTCATCACTCATTAGGACTTCTGATATCTCTCTTACTTTCTCTCTCTCTCTCTCTCTCTCTCTTTCTCTCTCTCTACTTGTATATATAAAGTGACAATCATCTCTAGCTTTTCTTTCATGACTTACAGCGCCAAGGCTTACCTGAAATGCGTTTATCGGTAGGTGATGATTGCATTCAAAATGGAAGGTAATTTTTGCTCTAAATTTCCATTATAATCGAAATGTGGAGCATTCGAAGCACGGTATCATCTCTTTTAAAAAGTAGTTCCACTTTATACAATTATAAAGGCAAGTTCCTGCAGTCACACGGGCCATTGGCAGCAGAGGAGGGTGGGTCGCAAAACTGAGAAGAGATGTGGCAAATTTGGCTGCTGTAAGTGGGATACGGCCATGGTTTCCCATTACTGGTTCGGGGATTATTATCTCACTGTACGACTGGCTTGGCAAAAAGTACGCTGTTTATCTCTGGTGTATTCCAGTCTTATCTCTTTTCACCCGAAATGTAATAAGAGATGTATAGCAGATATTGTTTTCATATGTTAACCCATTCAGTGTAATAACGTATATCCTACGTTGAATAATTATTATAGTTTTGCAGTAAACAGAATATACTTACAATTACGTTGTCGAGCAGAAAGGATAAATTACGCAGTTTGAAAGTGGAAACAGGATTGAACTAATGAGTAAAAGTATGCACTTCATATCGAGCTTCCTTTTTTTTTCTGTTAATGTAATTTATGCTTCGAGCACTATTGCTGGTACAGTATATTATCAAGCAAGGTAAATATCAACCCATTATTATATTTATTTCCTTGGTCACTTTCATATTCCTAAAATATAAAGTACTTGTATAAAAGAGTACACTAGAAGAAAAACATTTCAGGGGGAATTCTCCTAATAATACGAACTTGAAAATTTCCAACATTCCGACGGGAATGCAGGATGGTCTACACACAGCTGACATACTTCTGTGCAAATTGGTATCATCATTAGTAAGCGTATAAGAACATACGATCCCCAAATTTATGTTTGTATAAAATGACCTTTGATCCAATAAATCCTTCTAAAAGGCTAATATAAAGTGAACAAAAAGGATGTCTGGGACTATTTACCACGGGAACATTTGTGTCAAGGTTGTTCTGGTTCTGGCATCGCTTCCACAATGAGTTATGTCTCACGCTACTTATATATATTATATACACATATGAATTTATTCATATTTAATGAATATGTATTGTAGTGTTGAGATAAGCAACCCAATCAACCTCACTGCGAGTGTGGTGTGGGAGACAGATGAGAGGCCAGACATGCTAAGACCAGCACTTTTAGACGTAAACCGGGGTAGTGAAGGAGGGTGAGAGAAGGATATAAAATCTGTATATATTTCAGCCTTGGGGAAATATATATATGTGTTAATACTACATATAAAGTTAATACTGCCTTATTGAGATGTATGATGTGCGTTATAGAGTTGTAACTCACACCTACTCATGTATGTATCTCCATACGTCTGAAAGATGTGGCATCTCGTAATTTGCAGATCTGTCCTGATTCTCAGGGCTGGGGCAGTGAGTGCAGCCAGATACACTCTAGCTATCGCCAGAAGTAGACACTCTATTCCGTTGTTCTCTCTTGTCGCAGCTGTACTTTTCTGTGACATAATAAAAAGAGAGAAACACACCTGTTCCAGTTTTTTCTGCTCTCACTGTTCTATCCTTTATCTCACTCCACAATTAGTCCCTTTGCAAGTGGAACTTGGATTTCTGTTATTCACCTGAGGTTTAAGATGCAACACGAGAAGTTCCAAGGCTTATTCACTTCACAAATTAGAGTCCCTTTTGGCACCTTTTGTATCTCACTGCTGCCACCAAATCAATGTTCCCGATGTTAGTCCCTGCTACCACAGTGCCGCCTAGATTGGTGGTGATGAGCCCGTGAATCTGGAGCAGGTAGCAATCAGAAAAACTGGAGCAGGTGTGTTTCTCTCTCCTTATTATGCCACAGAAAAGTACACCTGCGACAATAGAGAACAACGGAATCGAGCGTCTACTTCTGGCGATAGCTAGAGTGTATTTGACTGCCCTCACTGCCCCAGCCCTGAGAATCAGGACAGATCAGCAAATTAAGAGATGCCGCATTTTTCAGATGTATGGAGATACGTACATGAGTAGGTGTGAGTTACAACTCTACCATGCACATCATACATCTCAATAAGGCAGTATTAACTGTATATGTAGTATTAACACATATATATATTTCCCCAAGACTGAAATATATACAGAATTTATATCCTTCTCTCATCCTCCTTCACTACCCCGGTTTACATCTAAAAGTGCTGGTCTTAGCATGTCTGGCCTCTCATCTGTCTCCCACACCACACTCACAGTGAGTTGATTGGGTTATTTATCTCAACATTACAATACATATTCATTAAATATGAATAGACTCATCTATGTATATAATATGTATAAGTAGCGTGAGACATAACTCACTGTGGAAGTGAAGCCAGAACCAGAACAAGGTTGAAAAGAACTAGTGAAAAAAAGACTGACAGCAAAGTGAAAAGTGTTTGAAAGAACATAAAGAAGAAAGACAGAAACGAGTGAAATACAGCAAGTTTTCACATTCTGATGTGGAGACCTAATAACACCAATCTCTTTGGCTTGTAATGAAAGGTGCTAAATGCTTGAGAATTTGTCAGGCGAATGTTGACAGTAGCTTGGTTTACCCTGTCACTCATTCTTAGCTTTAAGGACTGCAAGACTCTGGTATGAAAAATTCGCAACATGTCCTGAACATGAAACAGTCCAAGGTGGACAAGACAGAATTGGAAGTTCTAGCTGAAGTGTCAGGTTTGCACATGATCTGTACGTAAACTGTAAAAGCACAAAAGGGATAACATATAGGTTTTCTGTCTTCAATAGTGAGAGCTACAATTTTGTTACATCAATACTGGTATTTACTTACTCTCTTTGTGGTTAGTGGCCTCCTCATTTACTTATTCTAAGACTTTTTCAAAAGATCTCTTCATGTTCTTTATGAAGTAGACGATATCTAATGAGATAATTCTTTTCCCACTTCTTCTAAGAGTTCAGTAACTCTCCTTTCTCAGGACTAGAAAGGTCTAATCTTATTCTTTAAACCATCGTAACGATGACTTTCACTGCCTGCAAACCCTCTGAGGAGGGGGGGAAAGAATATATCCCCAGTATCCGTGTTTGTCCTAATAGGCAACTAAAAGGGGCCTTTTTGTCCCCAGTCTTTCTCTCCTTACTCTCCTCTTCTGCTCTTCTGTCATACCTACCTGTATCTTGATAATTCCGTGTTTCTATCGGTCTTTATTTCCCCTTACTCCTGCAGTGCCATATAGGTATACTATGGCTTGGTGTTAATACTTCGTTTTTCCTTCCTTCCTTTTTAATCTCTTCTGTCCTACCTCTCTTCTTGATATTTTCTTGTTTCTTCCTGCCTTTGTTTTTCCTCTACTCCTATCAGGTTAGACATTTGGTTTCATGACAAGAACAGTTTAAGACCTTATTGACGTTGACCTCTTCTCCTTTACACAACGTTCACGCAAAGATTACTTTACCGCCAGCCTTGGTGCCATATAGCCATACTATGACGTGATGGTAGTTCTTCATTATTACTTCCCTCATTCCATGCAAACAAGTTCTCTTAGAGCATTAATATGTTACGCTGGTGTGGCATCTCAAACGGGAAGCCATGTTGCTTTTCTCAGTTTGGCTTCCTGGAACTCCATTTATTTGGTGTTTGCTGCCTACAAACAGGACAGGTTATACAACACGCTGATAGGTAATTTATTGAAGATTTATGTATTTGGCGTAAAAATCATTTTACATAATTTCTGAACTTGTGTGTGTGTGTGTGTGTGTGTGTGTGTGTGTGTGTGTATTATCACTTACTGAAAGTACAGGAAGTGTGGGTACCTTTGTCTTTTTTGGAGGGGGCTGTGCATGGTGCACCAAGAGAAAATCTATTGGTGTTATTACACCCAGGCAAGCGACGTCATGAAAGGTGTAATGTTTGTGTGAGTGTGTTTGTTTACTTGTGTGTGGGGGAGTAACAGAAGTCCTTGTAATTTATTTTCTTGTTTTAATTAAAGTTGGCGAAAGGGCTAAGGGTCAACAAAGAGGAAGACCTATTATTATTATTATTATTATTGTTATTAGAACAAAAGATTAAAAATAAGGCTCACATGGTAAGGTCCACGCAAAAAAAAAAAAAAACTTTAATTTGAATTTGAGGGCTAGAAAAGAAAAAAAAAAAAAGGTATTCGATTGTGACAATATTCATTCAAAAGTTATGGTCACAGGACAAGGTCCAGTTTAGAATATTAGTTGGCTGAGTGTAAACACATAATGGAAAGAGTTTTGTATATGATTTGAACCAAAAATAATGGAAAGGTTGAGACTCGCACTGACCTTTTTTCATATCAACAGATCAAGGTTCAAGGTCAAATCAACCAGTTTTTGTCCAGTTTAGGTTAGCCTTTGTGGACGGGTTTAGGGTATGGTAAGAATGAATTGGTTCGATTTCGAAAACAATCAGCCAAAGGCCAAGGTCAGGGGCAAAGGGAAAAAAACCAAGTTCACAGAGTAAAATCAGCATAAACAGTTCTAATCCGATTCAGACCCTACTTGGTGGAGAAGTTCAGTTTATTGTACAGACGAAAGGGAACATGATTTTTAGAACTGCCAGGTGTCAAAGTCACAGGCAAGGCTAAAATTCAACAACTGTTTGTCTGTGTTTCAAAAAAAAATTTAAACCTTTTTCAATTATTTTAGGTAATCTTGGTGAAAGGTTCAGTTAGCCAGTTAATTTTCAAAACCAAGGGTGTTATCGTCATATGGTAGGGCCAACTTAAACAGTTTTTATTCAGTTCAGACCAAATTTTGTGGAAATATTCAAGGTAAAGCAAGGATGAAAGGATTCGATTCTGAGAACATTTCGTCTCAGATTAAGCTCAGAGGGGAAGGCCAAATGTTCATCACAATAACTAAAACACTTTTGATACAATGTGAACCAAACTTGGTGGAGCAACGGAAGGTCAACCATGCATGAAAAGAACTGATATTGACAGCAATGGGTCAAAGGTCAAGGTCACCTGAAAGAACTTTGATCCAAATTGGACACAGCTTTATGGAAGAGATGTGGGTCTTGCAATGAATTAAGACATTTTATTCTATAAACAGTAAGTCAAAAGTCAAGATCACAAGACAAATACAAATATTCGGCCCAAAGATCATTTGTAGAACGCTAATACTGCACTCTCTAAGCTTGCGATGGTTTTGTGGTTCAGTGACATGGCATGCTTCCAACTTATTATCAGCAAAACACAAACACATGGATCTGTTCAGTGCAACTCTGGCAGAGAATGGAATCACAGCATCTGCACTATATCAAGATATCAGATATCACTATAGTACATAAGTATGTACCAGGTGCTACATATCCACTAACACTCATCCTGTCGCTCAAAACACAATTCCTCCCATCCCATCTAACCAACAACCTTCCTCCTTTTCACAGTCACCGGCACCACAATTCAGCCCTAGTGCACAAGCAGTACACCTGCAACACAGATCCTTTTAGCTGGACACCAACCAAAATATGCGGCATAGACTTATTACGACTAAATGCCTATTGCCTTCAAACCAAAACCAAAAACTGAAAACTCTCACAAGCACAACATGCACATTCTGCTCCTATAAGAAGCAAAGGTCATGCACACACAGCACGCGTCACATTAGACATAACTAGCACATCTGCACATACTCTTCAGCTGATGTATTTTCTGCCATCACTGGCCTCAGTACTAACAAGGCATATGGGCCTGATGGGATTCAGCCAGTCCCAAAGAAGAGTGACCACTCCCAACCCTCCAACTATCGTCCAATTGCTTTAACGTCCTGTATTTCAATAGTTTTCGAGTCAATTCTCAATAGAAAAATTTTAAGGCATCTTTCCTATCACAACCTTCTTTCTGATCGTCAGTACGGGTTCCGTCAGGGACGCTTCACTGGCGATCTTCTCACCTATCTTTCAGACTCCTGGTCATCCTCCTTTCGGGACTTTGGCGAAAGCTTTGCCATTGCACTTGACATCTCAAAGGCTTTCGATCGAGTCTGGCATAAATCTTTAATTTCCAAACTGCCCTCCTACGGTTTCTATCCTTCTATCTGTGTCTTCATCGCTAGCTTCCTTTCTGATCGTTCTATAGCCGCTGTTGTAGACGACCATCGTTCTTCTCCTAGATCTATCAACAGTGGTGTTCCTCAGGGCTCTGTCCTATCACCAACTCTCTTCCTTTTATTCATCAATGATCTTCTAACCTGTACATCTAACCCTATCCACTCATACTCTGATGACTCCACCCTTCACCTTTCCATTCGGTTCCGGCACCACCCATCTCAACAGTTACTTCAAGAAACAAGGGATGAGGGTATGGCACACCTAATGTCTGACTTGGCTCGTATCTCTGACTGGGGTAAAAATAATATGGTTGTTTTTAATGCATCTAAGACTCAGTTCTTACACCTATCAATCTGACAAAATCTTCCACAGGTATACCCATTAATGTTTAATAATATTCAGCTTAATCCTGCATCATCCCTGAACATGCTTGGGGTTTCATTTACTCGGGACTTATCTTGGAAAGATCATATTACATCTCTTGTAAAATCTGCTTCCAAGAGATTGGGTGTGCTAAGTCGACTCCGCTCTTTATTTACCCCTGCACAATTGTTGACTCTATACAGGGGTTTTATCTGCCCCTGTGTGGAGTACAACTCTCATGTGTGGGGAGGCTCCCCACATACAGCTCTTCTCAATAGGGTGGAGTCAAAGGCTTTTCGTCTCATTAACTCTCCTCCTCTTACTAACTCCCTTCAACCTCTGTCTCTTCGCCGCACTGTTGCATCTTTATCTCTTTTCTATCGCTACTTTTATGGTCACTGCTCCTCTGAACTGTCTGCTTGTATTCCTCCACCTCTACGACGGGCGCGTAGCACCTGTCTGGCAGCAAACTCTCATCTCTTTTCTGTCCAACTCTCTAATGCAAGAGTTAACCGTTACTCCCAGTCTTTCATTTATGCAACAGGTCAACTCTGGAACTGTCTCCCTCTATCTGTATTTCCTGCTGCCTATGATCTCCAGTCTTTCTAACGCAGTGTGTTCAGGCATCTCAAAATGATTGGATCTTGAATTTGGCTCTCTATTGTATTTTGTTTTTCTCTTGGAGGGAACTGTTACTGCGGGCTCATGGCCTTTGGTTCCTTCTTCATCGCATTAAAAAAAAAAAAATACTCTTACAGAACGAATGCCCATGAAAGATGTCTCATCACTTATACTCACATATTCCATGTTGTACAAACAAATGATATATACAACAAAATTTTTGTTCCAAAATGGGGCTGCATTAGATATACGGGCACTAGGTGTCAGATGTGGTCACAAACATGAAATCAAAATTTCTAACATTTTCATTTCCTATGACACCTCCCATGCCGTACCGGTGCCATGTAACCAACAACTCCTTCCTCAAACACAGACACCTAATTCAATCATTGTTGGGGACTCTAACGCAATAATACACTACCTGGTACCAGCACAGTGAAAACAACCACAGAGGCCTTGAGAGTGCATCACAGTTCAACAACATGTACAATCTCAGTGACACCTCACCATAAGCCTACAGTACATAACACACCACACTTTTCCCAGACATCACTTTCTGTTCATCCACACTTTCACTCTCCACCATCTGTCAGGCGGAACACAAACTCTCTTCAGATCACGTCACTATAATTATCGCCATATGAGCACACACCAAACCAGAGCAGTCACTATGAGTAGCGTGTACATGTGTGTAAAAAAAAAGTAACTTAAACTATTATTCTTTAACTTGAACCAATAATTGGTAAATGGGTTGAGGAACAGCCCTGAGGAAACTTAACGGTTTCGACAACAATAGGTCAAGGATCACGGTCGTAGGGTCAGGCCAAAGTTTGACCTTGCAAAAGCAGCTGCAATGATCTTTTGGGGGTAAATTTGGAGGAATGGCTGAAAGTAAACCAAAAAAGATCTTATTTGGGTTTAAAAACAATCAGTCATTGGTCAAGATCACAGGGCAAGGTCAAACTTCAATCCATCTTTGTCCGTTACAAAATAACTTACTTTTGATCCGGTTTTAACCAAACATGGTGGAAGGGTTGAGCGACAGCCACGCAGTAAAACTACTGCTTTGTAGAGTCTGAAAATAATAACTGAAACGTGTATCACAGAGACGATCAAAATTAGTGTCAGAAGACAAGGTCTACTGAAACAGTTTTCATCTGATCTGAACGAAACTTGGTATAAAGATTAACAGACGAAAGAAAGAGGTGATTCAATTTTGCGAACCAGTCAAAGGTCAAGGCCACAAAGGAAGGTTAAAATTTGACCCATGTATCAATGTTTGAGTAAAATGTAAAGTTTTGATCTGATTTGCATCAAAGTTGGTGGAGAAGTTGAGGATCACACCAGAGGTTGAGCCATTGCTTTTGAGAGCAATAGTTCAAAAATTAAGGTCACATGGTAAGATTTACTTAAAGTTTTATTCCTGTATAGGGCAGACTTTGTGAATGAGTTAAAATTAAAACAAAGATAAAGATATTCCATTTTGAAAACAATCCAAAGCCAAAGTCACAGGGAAAGATGGAAGATCGAGATCACAAGGCAAATTAACTCAAACACTTATAATCTGATTTGAACTAGAGCTGGTGGAAAGGTTAAGGGTTAAGTAAGAATGAAGTAAAATCGATTCTGAATGTAATCATTCGCAGGTCATGTCGCAGGACAAGCCAAATATTAGGTCCTTAGACCAGAAGCTGGTCGCCAGTGTTGCACTGTCTGCATGCTCCTTCTTGCTTCTTTCTGTGTCATTTGTGTCCCACTCTGGCTTGTTAGATTATGAAGCAAAGTACTTGAAAACGCTTGACCCTAAATCTCTCTAACTATCTATCTATTGCCAGACGCCTTAATCCCATAAGGGGTGGCCACAAACAAATCGCCTCCATGTCGCCCTGTCCCCTGCCATTTCACTGCCCTGCTCCCAGCTTACACCTCCCTCTCTCATATACCTCTCCACTCCATCCCTTCATCTCATCCTTGGCCTCCCCGTCCCTCTCCCCCTCCTCCACCTCACTCACACACACTCTCCTCGTTAGTCTCTCACTCTCCATCCTCTCCACATGGCCAAACCACCTCAGTGTGTTTTAGGAGCTTCCCATCACATCCACATCCAGATCACAACGATCCTTGACTTCCTCATTTGTCAATCTGTCTCTCCATGTGACTCCACATGCTCTTCTTAAATAACTCATGTCCGTAGCTCTCACTCTTGACTTCTGTTCCTCCAACAAGGTCCAAGTTTCACTTCCATACGTTACAGTTGGTATCACAATACTGTCATGTAGTAGTTTTTTCACTTTCATGCTCACTTCCCTGTTTCTTATCACTGTTTTCAAGGAACCAGCAACCTTTCTTCCCTGCTGTACCCTTTCAAGCACTTCACCCTCGAAACTTCCATCCTTACTCATCACAGTACCCAAGTACTTAAACGCACTCACATTTTCCAATTTATATAAATTTAAGGCATCATCCCTATCATTTGATATGTACAAAAGCATTGCATGAATGAGCTTCAGAACCCTATACTTAGTACCTTTCGGTTAATGTCGCTAAAGTATGCGTGAGTGAAGCACTTCGCATTCGAAAATTGTTATTTACAAAAAGGATGGACACAGCTCTTACTCGAGATGTTATCACATCTAAAAACGGACCCTGAAAATATTTTATGCAACATCCGTCAAATTTCTTCTTGTTTGAATAGATTAAGTGGTCCTAAATGACCTTAAACTGGCCCAAGCCAACCTTAATGGCCGTAAATTGACTGGGAGGAACTGCTATGAAGGATGACCTAAGCAAACCTTCAGTGTTTATCATGAATTGCATGACAGAAAAAACACTGAATCATAAGGCAGAAAGAATCAAGCATGGCTGACAGGCGGTTTCCCAGAGTTATGATACGCTTTCGTCATATGTTATCGTATCGAGGCTCTGAAACTATATGTTAATGTATATGAAAGTGTTAATGTGATGATTTGTTGCAGCACCAAAATTTCTGTAAGACAAACACACATTTTCCAAGTAAGCAGACTTTTTCATGAAATCGGAATGATCATTACATAGCTTCGACGCCTCCCTATAACTTATATTTCCATTAATATCTGATGATTGTGCCACCAGCCAGATTTCTAATTATCCATTAACATGACAGACTTTAATATTAACAATATATCATGTACCCACAATTTATGTTTTCAGTTCAAGCACTCCATAGCCATTCTTCAAAATTATCCCATTTTTATCACTCTGAAGCCAGAGCAAGTTAGACCTAATTGGATCTGAATTTATCATACTAGAATTGGTTGTACTAGAAACGGCTCAATGGACACTAAGACCTAAATTAAGGTCGTGGTTTTGAAGCTGATCTCCTGTTTTAAACCTGGATTACAAGATTATTCCAGATCACAGATATTCAGAACGATATTTTGAGCCGTTGAGGCACTTAGTCCAAGGTTTAGTTCATTCGCAGTTTAAAGAGCTTCAAGGGGATGGACTGACGAGAGGTCAAGGAAGGAAAGTGTCAAAATGAATTCGATATTATTCTTTCCAAATATTTCTACAGATTGTAGAGTTTATTTAGAGGAGACTATTAGTTGGCATGCATGAAAATATCATTAAAATTAACTTTCAAACTTCCTTGCCCACTTTACGCTGAGAACGCCGTACAAGCATTAGCCTTTTATTAGCCTTCTTACGTCTCAAAGAACTTTTTCAGTTCTGCGAACAATATCTGTTAATACCGTACTTCTTTGGAATACAATTTTTTGTCTTTTGAACAGACAGTAGCCTATTATTGCCAAACAAGTTTCACAAAACTTTGATATTTGTACAAACATTAACTTAATGAGTTGTTCACCATAGAATTCGGTGTTTCATCGAGAACGACGAGTAGATAGGCCGGGATATTAATGAAAACTCTCTGAGCGGGTTAGGGTTTTACTCCTTCTAGGCACAGATGATGTACAGTACACTTACAAAACACTGTTCCTCCCCCCCCCCTCTCTCTCTCTCAGACTACTTCCGTCTTCCTACTGCTCCCTCACTGTCCATTCACTAACTGCCTGTCACTCACTGACTATTCCGTCCTTCCCTGACTAAATCTCACTGACTCTCGTTCACTAACTTTGTCACTGACTCGCGTTCACTAACTTTGTCACTGATTGTCTCCCACTGATTAACTGTCTCACTGACAGGTCTCTGACTGTCCATTACTGATTCACTGTCTGACTGGCTCTCACTCACTGTCGCTGACTCACGGTCTTAAACAATACTTACTCTGTTCATTACTGACTATACGCTCCACCTATAGCACATCCAAGAATACTCTAGATTCCAGGAGAGAACTCACATTTTGTCGCATAACAGTGCATTTAGATCAACAATGCATAATAAAAATAATAAAAATTATTTCCTAAGATATGAGGGAAAGAATATCAGACATTTCAATGGTTTTGCGATGTTCCTCACATCTCCAGATATAAAATATTGACATAATCATGCAGCATAACATGTAATTTCTATAATGTTTCTCACATCTCCAGGTATAAACCACTAACCTAATCTTACCAGCATAACACTGCCCTTCTCTTAAAACTGTGTTATCCCTGACACAACCACCTAATCCTATCGATGTACAAGTCTATCTAGCTATCTATTGCCAGACGCCTCAATCCCGTTTGGGGTGGCCACAAACAAATCGCCTCCAAGTCGCCCTGTCCCCCGCCATTTCACTGCCCTGCTCCCAACTCACACACCCCTCTCTCATATACCTCTCCACCCCATCCCTCCATCTCATCCTCGGCCTCCCCCTCCCTCTTCCCCCCTCCACCTCACTCACATACACTCTCTTCGTCAGTCTTTTACCCTCCATCCTCTCCATATGGCCAAACCATCTCAGTGTGTTCATCATAACGCTTCCTATCACATCCACATCAACACCACAACGCTCCTTTGTATCCTCATTCGTCAGCCTGTCTCTCCATGTGACTCCACAGGCTCCTCTTAAATAACTTATTTCCACTGCTCTCACTCTTGACTTGTGTCCTTCCAACAACGTCCAAGCTTCACTTCCGTACGTTAGAGTTGGTATCACAATACTGACATGTAGTAACTTTTTCACTTCCATGGTCACTTCCCTGTTTCTTATCACTTTCAAAGAACCAGCAACCTTTCTTTCCTGCTGTACCCTCTCAAGCACTTCACCCTCCAAACCTCCATCCTTACTCATCACACTACCCAAGTACTTAAACGTACTCACATTTTCCAATTCCTCACCGTCCAACCTCGCTGTACAAGTATATACATGATTATTTTCCAACCTAGTGGGTCATTGGCATCACCAATGCCATCTGAGTTCCACAAAGTCCAGAGTGCTTTCTGGTCCCTAACCATCTGCTGATGCATTCATGGTATTTGCAGCATCCTGGATGTCAAGCAGGGGAGTGATGACTGCATCCATGCCATCTGAGAGTAGACCTGGATTTCCAGTATTGTCTATGACTCCTGCACTCTCCTTCGTCTTCCTTTAATCTCCTGTGTCCAGCATGTGCTAGGCTTCACTCCAAGAGCACTTCCCAGATCCACGATGTACCCCGTGGACAGTACGTCAGCACACTTCACCAAGATCCAACTCAGCTGATCCATCAGTGGCTTCTCCAGACATTGAGCACTCCTAATAAAATGATCGGGTAGTTCTCTTCCTGAGTTTAACCGTACGCTTACTGCATGCACAGTTTAGTGGTTCCTAATAGACTTCGTAGCAGAAGTCCACAACTGTGCTCTGATGTATCTTCTTAGGACGAAGTGAAAAGCTGACTATGATGACGGGTATTTTTTTGACGTAGGGTCGACGAAGGTCCTGCCCACCATTACTCCCTCTTCTGTTATGTCATGGCTCCTGAGCTCCACCGATCTCATGGCAGTGCACGGTATGTTGTAAATCTTGCAGGGCAGAAGCATCTTTGACTCAGAGGGGATACCTATAGTAAACTGGTCGTCATTAGTAGACTTTCATCCTCCATGGCTCTCAACTGAACACTCCTACCTTTTAGCTGCATTTGCAAAGAATTGAAGTCAACCAGGTAATCCAAGCTCAGGATGCAGGGGTCCCCGATGTTAACAACACACATGGCCAGGTTTACCTCCTTTTCTCCCTGCTGCATCCCGTCACCCACCAAGTCCCGCCCTGTGACTCCACACACCCGTTAAACACTTCCTGATTGCACTTCTCACTTTATCCTTCACTCTGCAGGAAACAAGTTCCCCTAATTTTCTCACTATATCATTTATTCTTTTTACCTTGCTGTACCTTGTTATTGCTTCAATTTCCTGGTCCCGTCCTGTAGCTTTTCATGTAGGTGACAAAGGTCGTGTCTTTGCCTACTTAGCTGTTCCTCTAGTCTTGTAGTGTTGTGCTTGGATTTGTTTATGTTCTTTATATTTCTTTTCCTCCTAATATTTCTTTTCTTCTTGATCTTCATTTCATCTTCTTGATATTTCATATGGTCTTCTATATATTTACTTTATCTTGCTTTGATTCCTGATATTTCCTTTCTTCTTTGCTGTGCTTCTTCGTATTTCTTTTGTTCTTTATTTCTTTTGTTCTTTATAAAATTTCTCTTGTTCTTCATGATGTGCTTTCAACGCTGAGTATATCTTTCTTCTGGTTTTGCCAAGCTTCTCGACATTTCTTTTGTTCTTCATGATGTACTCTGGACACTGCCAGTGTATCTTTATTTTGTTCTTCAGGAATGTGCTTTCAACATTGCGATAATATCTGCTAGAAATGCGTCCACCTTTGTGGCTGCCCGTCCACTCATCTCCATCTCTCAAAACGTATCCCTACTCCGCTGAGAGTTGTTGCACCATGGAGTTCGTTGATAGGTCGGAAGCGACGCGTGGAAAGACCAGGATGTTAATATAAGGTCACTGAAAAAATCAGTGTTATTTCCTTCTAGACAGCTGAAGTACACATCAAAACACTGTGGCTTCTCTCTCTCTCTCTCTCTCTCTCTCTCTCAGGCTACTTTGGGTCTCACTTATTACCTCTCACTTACTGTCCGTTCACTGGCTGACTGACACTCTCTCACTGACTCTGACCGAGTACTCCATCCTTCACTGACTTAATCTTATTGTTTGGCTCCAGCTCACTAACTCTGTCACTGACTCTGTCACTGTCCGTCTGCCACTGACTAACAGACTACCGGACTCATTGTCTGGTCATTGATTGTCTTTTACTGATTCACAGTCTGACTGGCTCTGTCTCACTGACTGTCACTTGCTCATTGGTTCGCTTCCACGCACAAAACTCACTCTGTCCATTACTGACTAGACTGTCCTATAAGCTGGACTATCCCTTTAAATATCGCCCTATCCCATCTATAGTATAACTCAGAATATTCTAGATCCTAAGTGAGAATTCACATTATCTCGTGCAATAGTGCACTTAATTGAACAATGCACAATAACAATAATGACAAGAAATAATTCCCAAGATAAGAGTGAAAAGCAAACAGACATGCTTACGTTTCTAGAATGTTCCTCACATAAAAACAGTAACCTAATCCTACGGCATAACAATTAATTTCTACAATGTTCATCACATCTCCTGATATAATCCACTAACCTAAGCCTACCGGCAGAACATTGTTATTACTGATAATAAAACTGTGTCAGTTGTGCAAACAGTAACCTATTATTATCGTACTTCTGTATCACAAAACTGTTTCCTGTGCAAACAGGAACCTCTTATCTATCACCGTACGTTGGTATCATAAAGCTCTCAGTTGTGCAAGCAGTAACTTACCACATTTCCTGAAAATGAACGCTTTCATCAATGAGTATAATTATTCTATTACCCAAAGTTTAAATGTTACCAGAAGTTTATATTTGCATTAAAAAAGCATGAGTAATGATAGCTCACATCATATAAATAGCAAATTAGGGATCCCCCCTTCTTACTGCAGTCAGACCAAAGCGGTTTGACATAGTTTGCCTCAGCTTGTGATACGTTCACAGTACTGAACAGTTGATAATGGGTATCACATTAAGAATTATATGATTATCAGATTCACACAGAGAGTGATGGCTGATTTGGTAATACAGAAATAATGATCTGCAAATAGTTTTGTACCCCTCTAAAGCTTACTGACCTACCGGTACTGCATTATTCATGAATAGTATTTTTAATACACTCGTGTTATAGCGCTATTTCACTAAATAATGTATTATTTTTGACATTAATCGACTCTGCTCAGGGATCGATTTTTCGCTTTCTTTAGAGGCTGGTTTTTCCATCTCATTCAAATCTCAGGTAGGCTAAAAACGCGTGCTGATTGGCTGTGATCACCGTGTCTGAATGCGTGCTTCAGTCCGATGTTTAAGTCCCAAATTACTCAATCTCTGATTATATTTGACATAATCCTGAATATGGGTACACCATGGGCTATAATCATGGATCGAATAATTTTCAGTCCGTGGTTTGAATCAGTGTTAACACCGGGGATTAAACTGTCGTCCTGAATTTGGACCTAAACGAGTACTGGATGTGAAGTAATTTGATGTGAATTAGATAAAGTAGCATGAATGCGATTGGAGAGGTCCAGGATTTTACTGAAGTTATCTAATTGAACCTGATATGGCCTAGTCGAATCTGAAATGGTCTGAATGAAGCTAAACTGATCGAAGTATGTACATCTGACGTAATCTGAACAGATCCAGTTTGTCCTGACTGAGCCGGAATGGATGTGAGGGGAATGAGGAGACCTGACTATGCCATTTGGTTAATTCATGCTTATTAGGTCATGTAGAAGACCCTTTTTAATTATAATCCTGATGGTCACACTAGCAGATGGTTATGCCCATGATAGATATGCTGGCTGATGACTGTAACGGCCGATGGTTACATGGGTATGATGCAGGCACGCAGTAAGCAAAAACTTTTGTCATATCTTTTCACAAGATTAAGGAAATATTAGTTTCCATTATGTTTGCTCGCGCGCATGCTGGATGTACGGCAAGCGTAATATTTTTCATACTGTGTGTGTGTGTGTGTGTGTGTGTGTGTTCTTGCTTATCTGTCTGTCTGTCATTCTTTTTTCTTAAAAGAATAGCCGAAGTAGTTGTACTATAAATAAAATGTATATAATTTGTGTGAGATAATAATGGTTATAATGTATGGAGGTAACATTAAGAAAGTTACAATTCACGAATTAGCATTTGTGGACGTGTAACATTCCAGTAAGAAAATATGAACTTCAATAACACTAATCCTTGAATTGGTAGTAGGTTTATATAAAAGTAAAGTAAGCTCATGCAGCTGTGTTCATGTAGTTAATTTCATGATGTAATAGACTGCAGTTATTGTTCAGTAAATGGTTAAAACAGAAAGCGGCAACTCTGAATGAGTTGGAACTACCGCCATTTCCACTGTCCACATTAACTGTGTGGAAGCAGTGGAAGGGAGTAAACTACATTTGGACGCAGATGTGCAAACATCTCATGTACCCACAAGCAAGCCCGAGTTGTAATTCATCGTCATTTAGAGACTGACTTTACTAAATACTGCTCGGTTGGAGAACAAGAACATTTCTATGTTTATTGGTCAGTAAATAGGACTGAAATAGTTGGAATCATTATTGGTTAAAAGAGGTTGGATGAACCTCTCAGAAGTTATTATAGTAGTGGTGTCTACTTCTCTCTTCATCTTTTTTATTCTTTATCTATCCGCACTAACCGCTTTCTTTTTGTCCCATCCTTCCTATCACGTTTTATTGCTCATCCTTCTACTTCAGGTGGTTGTACACTGAGTGACAAGACTAATGTTTCCCTTCAACCCAGGAAACCATATGCAACGCTGGATGATAACCACAAAACCAAATAACAAGTTGATCTGGATACCACTATGGTCACTCTGTTAACTGGAAGGAGGCGCAAATGTGGCGTCCATCCCGGAACCAAAACTTCATACTCTTTCCCGCACTTCTCTTTTGTTGTCTTTCGCAAGGTGTCATCGGCTCAATGGATGGGTGGTTGACTGGCTACGGTTGACGGGTCTGAGTGGTCTGAGAGACCAGAGTTGCTCAACAACAGCTGAGATACTGTACATTCTTGTACCCAACGTGAACTCTGGTTTACAGTTGTTAGTATTTGCCACTCTTTGTCTCCCCTCTATCTAGGTATATATATATATATACCTAGGCTGCTTCCCCCAAGGAAAGGGAGGTAGCCGAGACAGGACGACACACTCCCTATTTACTCATCCATTCAAACACATTCATTCATATCTTAGCCCCAAAGGGGAGAACGGACAGATCCTCACCGCAACACACCGCACAAGGGTCAACTGCGCAATGCAATCAGTGACATCCACAGCAGGGCCCGACAGCAGAACTGGTTTACCCCTGCCACATCATAACAGACCCATCCCCTTACCCGCACCTGACCTGACTAGCTGATCAGACCGAGAATATCCCCTCAGGGCTGCGTCATCACTTATTCATTCACAATTTCTCTCCATTTATTTCTGTCACGCACAGCCACTCTTCCTTGCTCAACAGACATCCCTCTAGCATCCAACGCTCTCTTCACACTGTCCATCCATCCTATTCGTGGTCTTCCTCTCAGCCTTACACCTCTCACATCAGATCTAGTTATCTTTTCCACCAATCGCTCATTATCTATTCTCTCCATATGCCCAAACCATCGCAACACCTTCTGCTCAACTCTACCGGCCATCTCTCGAACAACTCCAGTTCTCCTTCGCACTTCATCATTTCGCACCCGATCCATACACGTCACTCCACACATACTCCTCAGACACGTCCTCTCCATTATATTCAAACTTTTCCTCTCTGCTACACCCATATTCCATGTTTCAGCCCCAAATAATGCAGTCGGTACCACAACACCCTCATACAGCCTTCTCTTTACATCCATTCTAAGCGAACGACATTTAAACACTTTTTTCATTCCTCCCAGCACCTTTCCTACTTCATTTATTCTAAACTTCACTTCTGCATCTATTCTTCCATCCACAGCAACATGTGACCCTAGATATTTAAAACAATCTACCTCCTCAAGCAACTCACCATTCAAAACTATATTCATCCCCCTACCATCTATCAACCCCGTACACTTCATCACTTTACTCTTATTCTCATTTACTTTCAATTTCCTCCTTTCACACACCCTTCCAAACTCCTCTACCAACTGTCTCAATCTCTCCTCTGAATCAGTCACCAGTGCAGTATCATCTGCAAACAGCAGCTGCTTCAGATTCCACTCTCCACCATCAACATTCACCAGACTCAGACCTCCACCTAAAACTCTTGCATTCACCTCCCTTACAACACCATCCACGTAAATGTTAAACAACCAAGGCGACATCACACATCCCTGTCGCAGCCCCACTCTCACGTGAAACCAATCACTCACAGCATTTCCCACTGTTACACACGCTCTACTATTTACATAAAACTTTTCACCCCTTTTAGTAACCTACCATCAAGTCCATACAATCTTAAAACAGTCCACAAGGCCTCCCTATCAATTCTATCAGACGTTTTCTCTAAATCCATCAATGCCCAAAACACATCCTTGCCTTTCGCTAAATACTTTTCACACACTTGTCTCACAGCAAACACCTGATCAACGCATCCCCTCCCTCTCCTAAAGCCACACTGCTCATCACCAATCACTTCCTCTGTACCCTCTCTAACTCTCATAATTAACACTCTACCATACACCTTACCTACAACACTCAACAGACTTATACCCCTAAAGCTAGTACATTCATACTTATCACCCTTGCCTTTATACAACGGGACCACACAAGCACTTGCCCAGTCAATTGGCACCATACCTTTCTCAAAGCACACATTCAACAATCTTACTAACCAGTCAACGGTAGTCACTCCACCACCCTTCAGGCATTCCACAGCACACCCATCCATACCTGCAGCTTTCCCTGTTTTCATCTCCTTTACTGCCTTCTCCACTTCCTCCTTCGTGATCAAAGAATCATTTAACTCTCCCAACACATTTATTCCTTGCACCCTTTCATCCACCACAATATCAGCCACCCTTTCCTCCCCTACATTTAACAATCTTTCAAAATACTCTGCCCATCTCTTCCTTACTGCATCCATTTCAATTAACATCCTTCCATCCTCTGATTTTACTCGTTCTTCCTTCCCAGACTCTCCCTTTAGCACCCTTTTCACCTCCTTCCAAAACATTTTCTTATTTTGTTGAAAATTCTCTGTCAGCCGCCTACCCCACCTCTCATCTGCTTCCACTTTAGCATCACGCACTGCCCTTCTCGTTCTATTCCTCTTTTTCCTTATACCTTTCATATGACATCTCATCCTTCCTCTGCAGCCACACTTCATATGCACGTCTCTTCTCAGCCACAGCCATACTTACTTCCTCGCACCACCATTCACTTTCTTTTCTTACACCACCACCCACACGTCTCACACCACACACCTCTTCTGCATGCCCCACCACAGCACTCTTAAACAACTGCCATTCCTCCTCCATGCTGCCATTTTCCCGATCTTTCACTGCGTTCCACTCATCTTTCAATTTCTCCTGATACTCTATCTTTTTCTCTCTTTTATCCAACTCACCTTCAAAACATCCCTGCCACACCTAACCCTCCTAGCTCTCACCCATCTCTTACCTACTCTTAACTTTCCCTCCACCAAGTAGCGGTCAGACATACCTCCACCCTCCCCTCTCAGAACTCTCACATCCAACAATCTTCCTATTACATTCCTAGACACAATCACATAGTTCATCAAAGCTCTATCAACAACCCTTCCACCCTCCTGTCTCACCCATGTATACTTATAAATATCTTTCTTCTCAAACAGCGTATTCCCAATCACCCTCTCTTGCTCAACACACATCGCTATCATTTGTTCCCCATTTTCATTTCTTCCAGGCACACCATGCATACCAACTACGCCTTCAACTGCTACATTTCCCACTCTAGCATTCAGATCTCCCATCATTACCACATTCACATTCGCTCCAAAACTCTGCAGACACTCATCAACATCATTCCAGAAAGACTCCCTCTCTTGTTCATCCCTTTCACTACCAGGCCCATATGCACTCACAAACACCCACAACTCACGTTCAAATTTCGCTTTCACCCACATCAGTCTCGATGACACCTCCTTCCATTCAGTCACACATTGCTGTACTTCCGGTCTCACTAACAAGGCCACACCTTCTCTTGCCCTTCCTCTATCAACACCTGACAATCTTCCATTCACACTTCCAAACATAGATTCCCCCTTCCCTTTC
Source organism: Coenobita brevimanus (assembly GCF_032717465.1). NCBI lineage: Eukaryota > Metazoa > Arthropoda > Malacostraca > Decapoda > Coenobitidae > Coenobita > Coenobita brevimanus. Next base: position 14,301,662 of record NC_137018.1, on the reverse strand, counting down.
ATCTTCGTTTCATTCAAAGCTAACACATCCAACTTTCTTCTCACAAACATTCTCCCAATCTCCTCCCTTTTAGCCTCAATCGTACTGCATCCACGCACATTCATAGACCCAATCTTCAGGGTACGGGGATAACTCCATCCCCCGTCCCTTTCTCTGGCCTGTCTCTTTTTAGGAACTAAAAAAACAGAGGAAGGGGTCCCTAGTCCCCTCACCCCGCCCCTTTTAGTCGCCTTTTACGACACGCAGGGAATACGATGGCAATATTCTTCCTAACACAACCTGGCCGCAGAGTAGTAGACCACCCCATAGTGCGGCCAGGTTGTGTCCCCCCCGCCACAACCTCAGTTCACTTTAATGGGCCCTTACTCCTCCCTGCCACACCTTTCCCTTCTTTACAATTTCACTCCCTCACCTCTCACTCCTTTACCTCTTACTCCCTCACCTCTCCTTCACTCTCCCTCCCTCACCTCTCACTCCCTAACCTCTCACTCCATCACATCTCATTCCCTCACTTCTCACGCCCTAACCTGTCTTTCCTTTACTTATTTTTCCACCCCACCCTTTCCAAGCCGTCCGTCCCTCATCTCTTCCTCCTTCAAGTCTTCCTCCCACCCCTTTCCCTCCTTCCCTCCGTCACCTCTCCCTCTTAGTCCAGCTTCTCTCTTTCCCATCCTTGTACCCGATTTGTTCAACTTTACCAATTTTCTCCCTCAGTCCTTTTTCGTTGTCCATTTTATTCACTCTTTTTGCTCCCAAATGGGTCTGACTACTTGTTACCAGTCTTTTCCTTTCTTATCTATAATCTACCCCATCCCATTTCTTTTATATTAGACGCTTTCGTCGAGCAAATGACTATCAGGCAACATAACCATGAGCTAAGACAGACCTCGGCCAACACAGACATCATTCAACACAGACATCAACCAACATAGACGTCAACCAACATAGACACCAACCAACATAGACATCAACCAACATAGACATCAACCAACACAGACATCAACCAACACAGACATCAACCAACATAGACATCAACCAACATAGACATCAACCAACAGAAACGTTTTCCAACACAGACGTCAGCCAACACAGACATCAGGCACCGCAGACATTAGGCAGCACAGACATCAACCAACATAGACATCAACCACATCAGCCAACACAGACATCAGCCACATCAGCCAACACTGACATCAGCCACATCAGCCAACACTAACATCAGCCACATCAGCCAACACTGACATCAGCCACATCAGCCAAATCACACATCAGCCGACACAGACCAGCCACATCAGCCGACACAGACATCAACCACATCAGCTAACATCGACATCAGCCACATCAGCTAACACAGCCTTCAGCCACATCAGCCAACATCGTCATCAGCCACATCAGGCAACACAGACTTCAGCCACATCAGCCAACATCGACATTAGTCACATCAGCCAACACAGACGTCAGTCAACACAGATGTCAGCCTATATAGACATCTGCCTACATTGCCAACAGCCAACACAGCCATTACATGAAGAACAGTGGAAACGATTTATTGTTTTCCTGAGTGACCCAGGTAGCAAATGAATTAGTCCAATGGGTAATTCACGCTAATTCAGATCCATCCTAACCCTAGCAATAATTTTATTCTTCTCCAGTCCAGCCTGAACAGATCAATTATGTTCATTAAAATCACGTCACGTAGTTACATCATTGGTTTTTTATCATTTCACAAATTTTCCAATCAAATCAAGAGTAATTTAGGCTCGTTCCTGTCCGATGAGATTTTCTCGGGCCAATTTTGGTTCGTTAAGATGAGGCTATGGCCATTCAGGTAAATTAAGCTCTATTTACTCGTAGTCAGGTAAACTCAGACCAATCAAGTTTCTTCCAGGCCCTTCACATTTAATCCGGCCCAGGCAAGTCAATTTAGGTCACTTCGTGTAATTTAGGACAAGACAATTCAGACCCCATTAGGATCATCGAGCGGGTCATTCATGTGTAATTAAGTCTAATCTGGTCCATTCAGATTAATGTCACTTCCATTTGAGTATGGACAGGCCATTTCGGGATAGCCTTTGGCGATGCATTTAGGTGCATTCAGGTCGCTTATTTACCTCCTTCGATCTGAATGATGGATTTAAACAGGGATGCGTCATGTCTTCAAGCTTGTTCAGTTTATGTATGAATGGTGTATATAAATGAGATACAAGATAGGGAAGTGGACGTTGGAGTGTCCCTACTGAAAGAGAGTAGGGTTTAGAAAATCCTGTTCTGTTGTTTGCTGATGATACTGTATTGTTAGTGAAGCTGACTGTGCGTTGCAAGGACTTGTCAATGAGTTTGGGAGTGTAAGTAAGAAACACAGTATGTGAATGTAAATAGGAGTAAATTTATGGTCTTTGAGACACATGAAGTCGCAGAATGCACAATGAGGCTGGATGGTGAGAAAATGGAGACTGTAAGTGCATTCAAGTACTAAGGCAGTGTGATGAGTAAGAACGGAAGTTTAGAGGATGAAGTGCTTGAAAGGTTACAGCAAGGAAGGGGGGCTGTTTGTTGTTTGTTCATTGAAAACAGTGGTAAGGAATGGGGAGTATGCATAGAAGCAAAAACAAAACAGTCGCAGCATGACAACATTATGATCCCCGCTCTTAACGTATGGAAGTAAAGTTTGGACCCTATTAGATGGACACAAGTGAAGAGCGCGGGCAGTGGGAATGAGTTATTTGAGAGGCAATCGTGGAGTTGAAGGGAAAGAGAGATTAATGTGGCAGTAAATAATAATTGTACTGTTGATGGGAATGTGAATTATACGGTTAAGAGAAATACGCTGCTATGATTTAGCTAAGTGAAAAAGATGAAGAACGAGAGACTGACTAGAAGTGTACCTGACTGAGGTAGAGGAGAAGTGAGGGACGGGGGAGACCATGAATAAGACGAAGGGATGGCTTGGGGATACATATGAGATAGGGAGGTACAAGCCTACATCTTTTCTATCCTTAATAACCTAGAGCAGCTTGTACAGCACCCTATTCATATCCCCGACCGCCTTGGAGAGAGTTCCAACGTACTTGACCTTTTCCTTACTACTAATAGTTCTGCTTATGATGTTAACCTTTCCTCTCCGTTGGGCTTCTACGATCACAACCTTGTCGCGTTAACCTGTCCTATCGCTCCAGTAAGGCCTGTGGACCCTCCCAAGAAGCGACGGTTGTGGCAATTTGGAGCTGCGGATTGAGAGGCCCTCGCCCCTCTCTCTCTCTCTCTCTCTCATAGATAATCCACCGTATGACGGAAAAACTGATTAAATGACCATAACAAAAATATATAGATGTAAAGCTATGAATGCTTGTCCCACCGGTATTCACCAGTGTAAAGCTATGAATGTTGTCCCACCGGTATTCACCAGTGTGATGCTAGTGGTAAGACCTTTTATGCCACTGGCTGACACCAGTGTAAAACCTGAAACTTTATCCCACCAGTTGACACCAGTGTAATGACGATAAGGGGGTATGTATTTTCTTACCTGTTGTGGGTATTGATCAACTCACCCATGGATATACAAGTGGTACTCGACTTAATATAGTGGATGATATTTATGAAAAGAATGAATTGTGGTAGCGTTTGTAGTTTTAGGCCGAGTTTAGATTTAGTCGGTACCTCAGGTGGTTGTCGTTCCCTCAGCGAAGGAATCTTGAATTGGAAGGGGAGTGAATTTGGCTTGAGGACATAATTTCCTTGATTAGATATACTAATAAAGAAAAGAAAATGCTATATACTTTACTCTACTTTAATAATTCTGTTAATTTCCACAAAAACATTTTTTTATTACATGACCCTTTTTAGTATGAGAGAAGATTGTAAATGTTACTAAGGCTTTTGGGTGATCATTCCTCTAACATTATTACCAGACGAAACAATTTGATACACGCGAGATATGGAGTCGTTGTACTTTACTTTCTTTTTGGCCGTTACTCTTGGGCTCAACAATGGCCTCAAGACAGGGACACTTTTACGGATATGATTTGTCTGTTCGGGCTGGCATAGCCTCGAATCAATAAGAATGATTATTTGTATTCATCTTTCACCCATATAAGGTATTCTCCTCATATAGTTTTCTCGTTTCTCACATCAAATCAGTATTTTTTTTTTTTTTTTTTACAGTTCACCATCAACAATGTTATATAATCACTAGAAATACATAATCTCTCGGGCCTGTCTAGCCTCGAGGAATAATTAAAAAAAAAGAAATACAATTACTAGGAACACCTCAATCACTCGGGCTTGTTTAGCCTCGAGGTACAACTCAAATATCACATTATTGCTCACAATCAGTAAGTTCCCTTCCACGCTCCTGATTATAATTTTTCTAATAAACTAATTTTAAAGAAAGAGAACAGTTGATGAATTTGAATTCTCCTTTCCGTTACAGAACATATCACTTCTATACTTCTATTCCTCATCTACAAAAAAAGTTCACTTGATAGAATCATTAACACATCAACTAACTTCGGTTTGTAAAAATAACTCGTGAGTGGTGTAAGTGTAAGTGTAAAAGTCTATGGGCAATACTTGGGAATAATGGCGTGCTCCCACGGACGTCGCCGCCGGTGTCTGGGGACTAAACGAACGTCTGTTACACACGTTGTCTGGGCAGCAAGTCACTACGTTAAACTCTCAACAATATTACTTCTCATACTTCACAATAAGTAAGGATTAAACAAAGAAAAAGAGGGGGAGGAAGAAGAAATGTGGACGACTCACCTAAACGAACGTCTGTTACACACGTTGTCTGGGCAGCAAGTGGGGTATGTCGGGCACTAAGGACGCCACTGCTCAAGTCAAATGAGGTGGTGTTTTTGAAATATAGGGGGTTTCAATTCTCTTTACAATTTATTTAGCAGTGTACCCATGACGACAAGACTTTTGATTGAATTGGGGAAAATTTGGGATTTATTCCTTACTTAATTTAGATACTGATTCTATCACTATCTCAATTTGAATCTGAGAGCAGCTCATGCCATCTAGTGACGGCCAAGATAAACGGAACTTTAAATCCTCACAAATGACATTATTTAGGCCTTTTGGACTGCTAATCTTACATACTTGTGTTCTAGCAGCTTCATTAGCAAGCATTTCACAACTAGGTTACGGAAAGAATTGTATATTCATCATTACTCTGTTTAACGTTTAAACTCGGCGTCCAACAACGACAAGAAAAGTTGGCGTATCTGTCTGTTATTCGTTACTCTACGAGACGGGGAATTCCCATAGCTCAACATCTACAATTACATCACCCACTGCATAGATACAGAGATACATACATATGAAAATAGAGTTAACCCTACAGTAGTTATTAATATATAAATTACTACTTAGGGTAGGAACTTATAAACTAATATTCAGGTTACACCCTAACTAACTTAAAATTACAGTACTACTAAATACATACATGAATATCAAATGTGTGGCACTACATAGATACCCTACTGATTCAGATGAGAAATATTGGTACAATACCATCAATCTAATTACCAGGTCAGGTCAGTGTGGCAGAGGGACGCCAAAAAATATGGTATTTTTTTTTTTAGACCTCTGTGGAACAGTACGGCGACCAAGGAAGAAATATGAAACAGGTTCAAAGACCTTAATCCTGTTTATTCATCTTACGGGAGAAAAGGGATTTGGTGATGACTCCATGTCTAAGCCTGTTTGTACTGAAATATTAGCATTACCGTCCATTTGACTGGCATTCTATTTATAGTACAACAAATGTTCCTATCATTATTATTATTGTTGTTTTTAATTATGTCGGGCATCAGCTACTTTTTAAGCATACCTATCCATCTATCTATCTATCTATCTATATCTATCTATCTATATCCATCCATCTATCTATATCCATCCATCTATCTATCTATCTATCTATATATTGCTTAGTACTGTCATTGGTTATTTCCTTGGTTATTTAAACTAAAATCTTTTCTCGGGGTCAAGGTTACAGTTGTACTGCTAACTATCTATATCTGAGAGTAAGCCTAGTAGGAGTTAGTTACAAAGATTACACAGATCTGCAAAATTTAAGTCATTAAAAATTGTTTTAATTCTGGGTAGTTATTATTTATTACACTTATCAACACATTAAAAAATTCATTTAGAATGTTTCTATCGCATGACATTATAATACAAAATTCAAAAGAAATTTAATTAAAACAGAACAAATTATAAATTTCAATCGATCTAAACACTCTTGTTCTAAATTACATGAAAAATAAAATATCTAGTCATTGTAATTTTTTAAACATATACATCAAGAAAATAACATTGTATATACCATGACTCATAATAATTTCTCTAGTCTTTGTAACCTCTCAGTTTTTCTGCTCCAAAACTTCGCTTGGTAGCCAGTCGTTTATACACATTATCTGGTGCATCCCCATGAATCATCCAGCAGTACTCCACCATCATACTAACATCCTAACATTCCTGGTACCTTCTATCCATGTCCATGATATCCTGATGGAATCTTTTACCACGTTCTTCACTCACCACTCCAAGACTATCGGGGACAAAATTCTAAATACGAACCCAGAAAGCGAACTTTTAGAATCATGTCACAATCTAGCTCCTTAAACTTGACCAAAATAGTTATCTTTTTGTTTTTTTGTAATTTGGGTCCTTTTTATTACCTAGAAACTTAGATATTACTTCCTTAACCCAAGGCGTCCCGTCGACATATGGATACGTTGCAACATTTTGCATTTGCCAGTCCCGACGACGTACTGGTGCATTGCGCAATTGCAAGGTTCATAATTTGCACAATTTTCAATTTTTGTGCGTGATTTTTCGTAAGTATACACGGGACACCTTCCTCTATTCCTCTACAAGATGCCAAGCAGGGACAATGCCTTGCACCGCATAACCTCCCCCCCCCTGTGCATGCCATTTTCTCGGCAATTCACCTGTTACCAGTGACCTGGCCAATAAAGACATTCAGGGCCAAAGTGATTCCCCAATCGATGACAATGTGGAGGACAAAGTTTACATAGCATTAGAGGAAGAAACAGTCAGAAAAGATGATCAGGTAATGTGGCAAAAAAAGGTCAGGTATGGTGATGAGTTAGTGAGTCAAACAATGCTTATAATGCCTATATTACTGTTTGAAAACCAATATACTCTCGTACTACATATAAATTCGTACCAAGTAAATAAATAAATACCGTTTATGAGTGGTGTGAAATAGTTACCCTCCCATAGAACTCGTTTTCTTTGGTGCCAGCTTGTTAGAAAACCCCGTAAGGTAAGGAGGTACTGCTACCTGGATCAAGTATTTTAAACCTCAGGTGAGAGATTTCTCTATATATGAATTTTCGATGTTTCTCACCAAAAGCGGAGGTTTTAGCCAAAAAAAAAAAAAAAAATCGAAAATACCTCGGGATTGGGGGGTGTCGGAGGTGCGAAATAGCTCAGGATGTGACGGGTTAAATTATATCCAAGCCTCTCGTTCCAAGTATTTCATCTCACAATCAAATTCTGCATCAGAAATAAGTTTTCTAATATTCGGTCCAGTATATATGTCCTGTATCAATTTGGCTTCAGTCAAACCAGGAAAATTTTGGCACAAACACATAAAACAGGCTTCATCTTTTGATAGGGCTTTTATAAACTCCTTTATTAATCTAAGCTTAATACAAAGCAGTGGTAGCAGCACTTTGCCTGGATTCGCCAAGTTAAGTCTGATGATGTTTGTGACATGAAACTGTAGATTTTTTTCTATTTCCCCATTCCTTCTGAACCCATGGTAAATCCCTGGATCTGCTGCCCCATTCACAGAGAAAGCATGGGAGTTTTGAATACCCTGACTGCTGACCTAGTAAGATACACAGAACTTCCAAGTCCCCACATACGAACCAACGGTGTTCATTTTAATTGATTTTCTGTAGAATATTTGCCAAATTCTGGTACATTCCCTTTAAATGCACAGAATGAGCAACAGGTATTGTCGCATATTTTTACCATTATGAAGAAGTACCCCTTTCAGGCTTCTTTAAGATGAATCTATAAATAGTCTCCATTTTTCTGCATTACACTCAACCCACTGCTATCGCGCCTAATTGGTTACAGGAAACGCACGTGATAGCTGAATTCGCGATAGCTGAACTGAACAATCAATGGGAAAATTTCTAATTGGTATTTTGGTGGCCCATTTATCTAACTTTTAACCACTTTATGCCTATGATTCCTGCCAATCTCTCCTCCAACATGAAATAAAGCATTATGATATTACTGATAATATTATAATGAATAAATAAACAACATAAAAAGCCATCAAACTTTTATATGAATTAAGGCTTGGGTGGTTTGAAGGGTTCCGAGGCTTGGGGGTGGCTTAGTTGCTGCCAGATCTCTTTAGCTGTCTCCATGATTTCTTAGTGTCCCCAACTAAAGGGGGTATCACATGGTACATCGTATTAGGAACGGCCGAGGAAGATTTAAGTGGAACAAAACTTGGACGCTATCACACACGTTCCTCATACTGTTGCCAGAGCCCCGTCTCAGTTGTAAACACATGATTACTTTATTGACATCACAGTTTTCTCGGCATAGGAAATATTAACTCTTTATAAGGGTTTCAAAATGACTGATATTTATTCTAAATTACAGTATTAATAATATTCAGTGTTAGGCTAAATTTCAATGCCGCAGTAAAATATATTCTGTTGAGTCGCCTGGGTTTTGGTCACACCGTTTTGCCCATCGTATTCTCAGCAGGAATCCATTAACACGTTCGCCGCGTTTGGCAACCCTGCACTGTCGCCCTCCTAGCGTCAACTTCACTTCGCTCCCCAGCCAGTGTCCGTTGGACTTTCGGAGCGAGAGGAGGTATGATTCACTCTTAGAGGGTGGTGCATTGCTTAAAGCAGTAAAAGTCGTGGTACATATGTATACCGAATCGCCGACCACTAATATTTTTCTCCCCTCGCGTATTGGTGCATCGATGTACCGAGGTTGCCTCAGTGCATCTGGGTACCAATACGCGACCTACTGATGATATCTTGTTGCTCTGCGAATTGGTGCATTGATGTACCATTTCATTACTTTAGAAAAATGTGTATTTTCTAATGTATATACCTGTTAGTACCTATAAAATATGTCATATTTCAATAAGCTGCACATCTCTCTCTCTCTCTCTCTCTCTCTCTCTCTGTCAGTTAAGTTGATTTCTATGTGTAACATTATTATAAGGGTTTTTTACCCTTTTTTTCCACCAGAAATGGACACGGTCAGCTTTTATGGATTGTCAACTTCATCAGATGATTCAGATGATTCAGATTTTCTTGCCAATTCAGATGAACTAGAGGATGATGTAACAGAAGAAAGCAATGAATCTGAAGATGAAGAGCAAGTTGATGAAGGTGAATAGCCAGAAAGAGATGCTTCAAACACAGGAAGTAATGCTGATAATGGCACCCCATCTGCATCTGAGTGGGGGTCTGTATCTCCAAAACCTCGCATGTATGCCTTTACCGGGAAGGAAGAAATGACCATTAATGTAAATAATGTAGATAATGAAACTGGTGTGCAGCCAATTGATGTTTATGCTTTGTTTGTATCTGATGAAATCATTGATATGATTGTTCGTGAAACAAATAGGTATGCACAACAAAATATTGAGGAAGGAACAGTAACACGTAGATCAAGACTAGTTTCATGGAAACCCACCAATAGAGAAGAGATAAAGAAGTTCCTTGGCATAATAATTTACATGGGATTAGTTGTGAAGCCTGAAATCCAGCTGTATTGGTCTAAAAGTAATTTGTATGATGATCCCTTTGTACCAAAGCTTATGTCAAGGGAAAGGTTTGAGCTTCTCTATAGATTTCTACATTTTGTAGACAATACAGCTCATGAAAATTCTCAAGACAAATTGTACAAGGTCAGACCACTGATTGAGCTACTGATTGACAATTTTCAAGCTGTGTACAAACCAGGCTCCAAACTTGTTGTAGATGAAAGTATGGTACCTTTTAGAGGAAGATTAGGTATCAGACAGTATATTCCAGGCAAAGCTAACAAATATGGTATGAAGTTATACAAGGCTTGCACACCTGAAGGATACACATGGAATATGGAGGTTCATGAAGGGAAGAGTTTTCAGATTCCTGGCCTAAATGCAACTGAATCACTTGTGGTAAGATTATGTGAAAATATGTTAGGTATGGGATGTACCATCTATACTGACAATTGTTATACCTCAGTGACCCTGGCAGAGTATCTTCTGACCAAAAAACTTACATATGTGGAACTGTTAGATCGTACAGGAAATACCTGTGCAAAGAAATAGTAAAAACAAACTTGAAGAAAGGAGAAGTGAAGGCAGCAGAAAACAGGCAAGGTGTAAAATTTTACAAGTGGAAAGACAAGAGAGATGTTTTTACACTGTCGACAGTGCCTGAACATAGCAAAGATGTAGTTCCAAGAAAGGGGAAGACATCGTAAAACCAGAAAGTGTCCTTGAGTACAACAAAGCAAAGAAAGGTGTTGATGTTGCTGACCAACTAAATTCTTACTACTCGCCACTACGGCAATCAAAAAGTGGTACAGGAAGCTAGCCCTGGAAATGGTAGCTGGGATATCAGTAACTAATGCTCAAATTCTTTACAATAAATACTACTGCTCAGGAAAGACAATATGTCTAAGAAGCTTCACCGAGTCACTAGTGCTGTCTCTAACCAAAAACATTCCTCATGAAAACATCAAATCAGGGAGGAGAATCTCTACTATATCAGGCACAAGAACAGAGCACACTCTTCAGGAGGCGGATGGACCAAAAAAGAACACCAGGAAAAGATGCAGAGGATGTTACGAAAAGATATCACTTGGAGAAGGATACAAGGTGGCATCCAATAAGGCAAGGAGAGTATCAACCTTCTGTGTTGGGTGTGATGGACAACCCCACCTTTGTATTTCATGTTTCAATGAAAAGCATGCAGCTTCATACTAATAGGTTATATAATACAGGGCAAAAATTAGATATTTGGATATTCAGTTTTGCAAATTACGAGTCATATAGTGTAATAGTTAATTATTTTTGTATGTTTTATATAACCTTCATTTATCATAAGGTTTAAAATTTTTACAGATTTTTTTTATATTTAGCAGTATTTTCCTTTACAGTTACTTACTGTTACATTATGTAATTCATTTACTTTGTTTATAAATTGTTACAAGGCTTCATGTGCATCTTGGAACTATGTTTTATTTTATGGAATATTATCTCAATTTTTCTAAAACCGAGTGTTGATTTTTTTACTTTTTATACAAGAAATGCATTCACAAGTGTTATATTTGATACCTGCCTTTCTATGATAGTGATTATAATGCATTAGCTAACTGTATTGTGTGAAAACTGATTTTGAATAAAAAATGATGAATGAAAAATAAATAAATTTTTAGCTGATTATTAATCAATAACTTACCTATTTTATAAGTATTTTTGTATTAAATAATACCATTGCAGCACATCTGTAGCTTCAATAAATGCAAATGGAAATAAATATTGATTATATACTCACGTTTTCAAAAGGTTTTGAAAAGGGACATTCGGGCCAAGGATGTACCAATACGCTGAGGGGGAAACTTCTGCTCGGTACATCGATGGCCCGATAAGCGGTCAAAGTGTTAAGAGTAACCATCGTATTCTCAGCAAACCTCTTATGAAGTGCTGTGTGAACAAGTTTTGCTTTGCCTGCCTTCAAACTCAACGCGAGGTAGTGGTCTTGGGGTGCGTGATGGCATGTATGGTTGTGCATTTGATGTGTTTGCGATAGCAGATAACTGCGATAGCTGAATTCGCGATAGCAGGGGGTTGAGTGTATATTCTCTGTCAAGTTTCTTCACCAGGCCACTTACATCAGTGCAATAAACCAAGGATCCATCTGTCTTGAAATGTGGTGCAAACTCTTTTTCTCTATTTCGGTACCATTAGAAAATTGTGTCTGGATGTAATAAGTTTTTATCTTGTAATCTGGAACCCAAGAGCTCTCCAGTAACTTTGGAGAGACCGAGGTCTCTCACTAAATCATCGAGTACATCCTGAGAGAATGGCTGTGGCACATTGCTTGAACGTGTTGGGACAAATTCTTCATTGTCTAATGCAGCACTTTCTTCCTCTGAGTGAGTTCCTACATATTTAAAATTATCAGGTGCAGTACGGATTGATAGATCAGGCACATGTAATTCAAGTCTTATTTCTGATGGAGGATTAGGATAAACAATTTCTTTCTGATTCTTTTGGTTGTATCCTTGAATGCTGCAGGAAAAAAAAATAACGATAATTACTACAATTTTGGGGTTCCCTCCATATCATCGGATTATCAAAAGTAAGAGCTTTTTATTAACTGTCATCCATTGTCTTAGTCCCTCAACACAAAGAGATCAGACACTGTGATGAGCCCACTGTTTGTCATGGTCACCAAGATTATTCCAAAGTAGGCATAATAAGATTTTTTTTCTTTTTTTTTTACAAAATCTGTTATGCTCTGTTTTTTCACTACAAATTTTCCAAAAATGTAGCAGAAAAGATCAGGACTGTTCACACAACCTCTAGAAGCCATCATGTTATTGTTAACAATACAACAAAATTTTAATGTCTTTAAAGAAAATATTAACTTCAATAAATATCACTACTTCAATAAAACACCAATGTTTTCAAAAAATATCACTATGGAAAAAATCCACTGAAAAAATTTACAAGTAAAATAGTCAACTGAGTCACACTGAGATACAGTATGTTTGCTGCACTCCAATACTGGTATGATTTGTCACTGTGTTGTGTTCCAGCTATTTTCTGGCTTATTATCAAATAAAATAACTGTGTTGTTTTAAATATGGAGTTTAATATCAGAATATACTAATTTCACACATATCATTTTAACAGAATATCAATATGTTAATAATTATTTAGTGCTAACTGATTTAACTCACCACATGCCATCGACGTACATGTACATCTGGCCATGCGTGTGCACATCCCACCGACATACATGAATGTCATCAATTTAAGATAATTGCTAAAATTCAAAAATTTTATTTTGGCTCATATTTGCTCAAGATACTTCCTCACCTGTCTAGGCCTAATGCCCACGCTATGAGTCATTTCCACTTCCCACCTCCCACATGGGGCCCCACCAACTCAGTCCCACTTTGAGAGTGAGTGAGTAAGCACTATGGCACATCACTGTATTCCCAACACGAGATTGATAAGCTCCTGAATATCCCCTGTGATGGAGAAAGTGATTCACCCATTGATGATGATGTTGCTGATTGAGAGTACGTCCAACCTGAGTCAGAATCAAGCAGCAAGGTCAAGATTCCATCCCCAAGAATGGTGAGGTATATGGCAGTCTGCATGGCTGTATCACACCCTGCACCACCACACCACCTGCACTACTTCTCACCTCAACACACTGCTCACGCTACATGGATGATTCCTCTAGTGATGAGGAATACGAGGTCGACCCACTCAGGTGAACATCAGCTGTCTTCATGGGTAAGGTTACCCAAGAAAACACAGATGAGTGGGGAAGAACTCTTTAGCAAAAAATTATAAGGTGAGCAGTGCTTTGCTCTACTCACGTGGTGTGCGGCGATTCCCGCCACGTCCAGCCCACCTCTGTGCTGCGTCTCCCCAACCCAGCACCTCCCTCGTACTTGAACCTCCCCGTGCTCCCTCCCCACATCCTTTGGTGCTTCCTTCCCACAGCCTCAAACTGTGGGAAAAGGAGCAAAAAGTAAATTTAAAAAATAAGAGGGGAAAAGGCAGGGGGAAGAAAAGTGTGAGTCGTGGGGAAAGTGAAGCTGCACCTCACTGAATGCCACTTCCCTAAACCTATCACAGCAAAAGGGACAAAAAGGAATGCCTAACGGAGGTGCCACGTCTGCCAGCATAGCAAAACACGCTCACAGACCCAGCGGAAGGACACCAGGTACCAATGTGTAGAGTGTGTCATGGGGATGTGCCTATTCCCATGCTTTGCGTGGTATCACACCCTCCTCCACTTCTGAGTGTTATAACCTGTGTTATGTGCGAAAAAAAGACACCTATTAGTGTTACTGTAATGTATATATAAATTAGTGTAAGTTATTTTATAAGCAACTGTTATGGATATGTAAATTAGTGTAAGTTATTTCATAATAGTAAGTGCAGTTTAAGTACTTCATATATTATATAACCTGTGTACTGTGTCTGGGGTGTTTGAGAAAAGACACGCATAGTGAGTATGTGCAAGAATAATTCATTGTGTGAAAAAAGACACAAATGTAAAATATGTATCTGTTGGAAAACACTTCATCTGAAAATAGAAAATCCAATTTTCGAACATTATTGAAAACATGCCACTCACTCGAATGTCGTAATATGCCCCCGCACATAATTAAGCTTGGGGACAGTTCCCACATCATCTGCATACCTTCCTTGAGTGTCCCTGGGTCATTTGGGATACTTAGCTATGAAAAAAACGACGATCTCCTACCTCAACTCCAAGGATGTCGGCAGCAGTCGATGAAGTCTACAAGCGTTACTCAAAACATTTCAGCCGCCTGCCGAAAGAAAATCGACTTCAAAATCGACCTGTTACGCCTCTGTGAGTACTTTTATGGTTGTTTGCCATGTTTTCTCATCATTCCACACCTACAGTATTTAGCAGAAAAAAAATTGGTCGAAAACTGGCCGGCACTGGGGTGCCATGAAGGTCCCAAGTTGGCCGGCACTCGGCGAGGCAAAATCTATCTATCTCTATCTATCTATCTATCTATATCTATTTATCTATCTGTATATATATGTCTATCTATCTATCTATTAATCTATCTATCTATCTATCTATAAAGAAAACTGTAAAAAAGTGTTTTGTGAATTAAATGTTAAGTAATGATGGAGGAAAATGATTTTCATTTTATATTTCAGCTCTCAAAAATATATAAATATCACATGAATTGAGCAAAATAATTTCTCAATGTACACCAGTGTTCATATAACAACAGATACAGATATGCCAACTCCTTCGAGGATCAGTGCATCAGGAGTGAGTGAAACAATGCTTATAATGCCTATATTACTGTTTGAAAACCAATATACTCTCGTACTACATATAAATTCGTACCAAGTAAATAAATAAATACCGTTTATGAGTGGTGTGAAATAGTTACCCTCCCATAGAACTCGTTTTCTTTGGTGCCAGCTTGTTAGAAAACCCCGTAAGGTAAGGAGGTACTGCTACCTGGATCAAGTATTTTAAACCTCAGGTGAGAGATTTCTCTATGAATTTTCGATGTTTCTCACCAAAAGCGGAGGTTTTAGCCAAAAAAAAAAAAAAAAAATCGAAAATACCTCGGGATTGGGGGGTGTCGGAGGTGCGAAATAGCTCAGGATGTGACGGGTTAAATTATATCCAAGCCTCTCGTTTCAAGTATTTCATCTCACAATCAAATTCTGCATCAGAAATAAGTTTTCTAATATTCGGTCCAGTATATATGTCCTGTATCAATTTGGCTTCAGTCAAACCAGGAAAATTTTGGCACAAACACATAAAACAGGCTTCATCTTTTGATAGGGCTTTTATAAACTCCTTTATTAATCTAAGCTTAATACAAAGCAGTGGTAGCAGCACTTTGCCTGGATTCGCCAAGTTAAGTCTGATGATGTTTGTGACATGAAACTGTAGATTTTTTTCTATTTCCCCATTCCTTCTGAACCCATGGTAAATCCCTGGATCTGCTGCCCCATTCACAGAGAAAGCATGGGAGTTTTGAATACCCTGACTGCTGACCTAGTAAGATACACAGAACTTCCAAGTCCCCACATACGAACCAACGGTGTTCATTTTAATTGATTTTCTGTAGAATATTTGCCAAATTCTGGTACATTCCCTTTAAATGCACAGAATGAGCAACAGGTATTGTCGCATATTTTTACCATTATGAAGAAGTACCCCTTTCAGGCTTCTTTAAGATGAATCTATAAATAGTCTCCATTTTTCTGCATTACACTCAACCCACTGCTATCGCGCCTAATTGGTTACAGGAAACGCACGTGATAGCTGAATTCGCGATAGCTGAACTGAACAATCAATGGGAAAATTTCTAATTGGTATTTTGGTGGCCCATTTATCTAACTTTTAACCACTTTATGCCTATGATTCCTGCCAATCTCTCCTCCAACATGAAATAAAGCATTATGATATTACTGATAATATTATAATGAATAAATAAACAACATAAAAGGCCATCAAACTTTTATATGAATTAAGGCTTGGGTGGTTTGAAGGGTTCCGAGGCTTGGGGGTGGCTTAGTTGCTGCCAGATCTCTTTAGCTGTCTCCATGATTTCTTAGTGTCCCCAACTAAAGGGGGTATCACATGGTACATCGTATTAGGAACGGCCGAGGAAGATTTAAGTGGAACAAAACTTGGACGCTATCACACACGTTCCTCATACTGTTGCCAGAGCCCCGTCTCAGTTGTAAACACATGATTACTTTATTGACATCACAGTTTTCTCGGCATAGGAAATATTAACTCTTTATAAGGGTTTCAAAATGACTGATATTTATTCTAAATTACAGTATTAATAATATTCAGTGTTAGGCTAAATTTCAATGCCGCAGTAAAATATATTCTGTTGAGTCGCCTGGGTTTTGGTCACACCGTTTTGCCCATCGTATTCTCAGCAGGAATCCATTAACACGTTCGCCGCGTTTGGCAACCCTGCACTGTCGCCCTCCTAGCGTCAACTTCACTTCGCTCTCCAGCCAGTGTCCGTTGGACTTTCGGAGCGAGAGGAGGTATGATTCACTCTTAGAGGGTGGTGCATTGCTTAAAGCAGTAAAAGTCGTGGTACATATGTATACCGAATCGCCGACCACTAATATTTTCTCCCTCGCGTATTGGTGCATCGATGTACCGAGGTTGCCTCAGTGCATCTGGGTACCAATACGCGACCTACTGATGATATCTTGTTGCTCTGCGAATTGGTGCATTGATGTACCATTTCATTACTTTAGAAAAATGTGTATTTTCTAATGTATATACCTGTTAGTACCTATAAAATATGTCATATTTCAATAAGCTGCACATCTCTCTCTCTCTCTCTCTCTCTCTCTCTGTCAGTTATGTTGATTTCTATGTGTAACATTATTATAAGGGTTTTTTACCCTTTTTTTCCACCAGAAATGGACACGGTCAGCTTTTATGGATTGTCATCAACTTCATCAGATGATTCAGATGATTCAGATTTTCTTGCCAATTCAGATGAACTAGAGGATGATGTAACAGAAGAAAGCAATGAATCTGAAGATGAAGAGCAAGTTGATGAAGGTGAATAGCCAGAAAGAGATGCTTCAAACACAGGAAGTAATGCTGATAATGGCACCCCATCTGCATCTGAGTGGGGGTCTGTATCTCCAAAACCTCGCATGTATGCCTTTACCGGGAAGGAAGAAATGACCATTAATGTAAAAAATGTAGATAATGAAACTGGTGTGCAGCCAATTGATGTTTATGCTTTGTTTGTATCTGATGAAATCATTGATATGATTGTTCGTGAAACAAATAGGTATGCACAACAAAATATTGAGGAAGGAACAGTAACACGTAGATCAAGACTAGTTTCATGGAAACCCACCAATAGAGAAGAGATAAAGAAGTTCCTTGGCATAATAATTTACATGGGATTAGTTGTGAAGCCTGAAATCCAGCTGTATTGGTCTAAAAGTAATTTGTATGATGATCCCTTTGTACCAAAGCTTATGTCAAGGGAAAGGTTTGAGCTTCTCTATAGATTTCTACATTTTGTAGACAATACAGCTCATGAAAATTCTCAAGACAAATTGTACAAGGTCAGACCACTGATTGAGCTACTGATTGACAATTTTCAAGCTGTGTACAAACCAGGCTCCAAACTTGTTGTAGATGAAAGTATGGTACCTTTTAGAGGAAGATTAGGTATCAGACAGTATATTCCAGGCAAAGCTAACAAATATGGTATGAAGTTATACAAGGCTTGCACACCTGAAGGATACACATGGAATATGGAGGTTCATGAAGGGAAGAGTTTTCAGATTCCTGGCCTAAATGCAACTGAATCACTTGTGGTAAGATTATGTGAAAATATGTTAGGTATGGGATGTACCATCTATACTGACAATTGTTATACCTCAGTGACCCTGGCAGAGTATCTTCTGACCAAAAAACTTACATATGTGGAACTGTTAGATCGTACAGGAAATACCTGTGCAAAGAAATAGTAAAAACAAACTTGAAGAAAGGAGAAGTGAAGGCAGCAGAAAACAGGCAAGGTGTAAAATTTTACAAGTGGAAAGACAAGAGAGATGTTTTTACACTGTCGACAGTGCCTGAACATAGCAAAGATGTAGTTCCAAGAAAGGGAAGACATCGTAAAACCAGAAAGTGTCCTTGAGTACAACAAAGCAAAGAAAGGTGTTGATGTTGCTGACCAACTAAATTCTTACTACTCGCCACTACGGCAATCAAAAAGTGGTACAGGAAGCTAGCCCTGGAAATGGTAGCTGGGATATCAGTAACTAATGCTCAAATTCTTTACAATAAATACTACTGCTCAGGAAAGACAATATGTCTAAGAAGCTTCACCGAGTCACTAGTGCTGTCTCTAACCAAAAACATTCCTCATGAAAACATCAAATCAGGGAGGAGAATCTCTACTATATCAGGCACAAGAACAGAGCACACTCTTCAGGAGGCGGATGGACCAAAAAAGAACACCAGGAAAAGATGCAGAGGATGTTACGAAAAGATATCACTTGGAGAAGGATACAAGGTGGCATCCAATAAGGCAAGGAGAGTATCAACCTTCTGTGTTGGGTGTGATGGACAACCCCACCTTTGTATTTCATGTTTCAATGAAAAGCATGCAGCTTCATACTAATAGGTTATATAATACAGGGCAAAAATTAGATATTTGGATATTCAGTTTTGCAAATTACGAGTCATATAGTGTAATAGTTAATTATTTTTGTATGTTTTATATAACCTTCATTTATCATAAGGTTTAAAATTTTTACAGATTTTTTTTATATTTAGCAGTATTTTCCTTTACAGTTACTTACTGTTACATTATGTAATTCATTTACTTTGTTTATAAATTGTTACAAGGCATCATGTGCATCTTGGAACTATGTTTTATTTTATGGAATATTATCTCAATTTTTCTAAAACCGAGTGTTGATTTTTTTACTTTTTATACAAGAAATGCATTCACAAGTGTTATATTTGATACCTGCCTTTCTATGATATTGATTATAATGCATTAGCTAACTGTATTGTGTGAAAACTGATTTTGAATAAAAAATGATGAATGAAAAATAAATAAATTTTTAGCTGATTATTAATCAATAACTTACCTATTTTATAAGTATTTTTGTATTAAATAATACCATTGCAGCACATCTGTAGCTTCAATAAATGCAAATGGAAATAAATATTGATTATATACTCACGTTTTCAAAAGGTTTTGAAAAGGGACATTCGGGCCAAGGATGTACCAATACGCTGAGGGGGAAACTTCTGCTCGGTACATCGATGGCCCGATAAGCGGTCAAAGTGTAAAGAGTAACCATCGTATTCTCAGCAAACCTCTTATGAAGTGCTGTGTGAACAAGTTTTGCTTTGCCTGCCTTCAAACTCAACGCGAGGTAGTGGTCTTGGGGTGCGTGATGGCATGTATGGTTGTGCATTTGATGTGTTTGCGATAGCAGATAACTGCGATAACTGAATTCGCGATAGCAGGGGGTTGAGTGTATATTCTCTGTCAAGTTTCTTCACCAGGCCACTTACATCAGTGCAATAAACCAAGGATCCATCTGTCTTGAAATGTGGTGCAAACTCTTTTTCTCTATTTCGGTACCATTAGAAAATTGTGTCTGGATGTAATAAGTTTTTATCTTGTAATCTGGAACCCAAGAGCTCTCCAGCAACTTTGGAGAGACCGAGGTCTCTCACTAAATCATCGAGTTCATCCTGAGAGAATGGCTGTGGCACATTGCTTGAACGTGTTGGGACAAATTCTTCATTGTCTAATGCAGCACTTTCTTCCTCTGAGTGAGTTCCTACATATTTAAAATTATCAGGTGCAGTACGGATTGATAGATCAGGCACATGTAATTCAAGTCTTATTTCTGATGGAGGATTAGGATAAACAATTTCTTTCTGATTCTTTTGGCTGTATCCTTGAATGCTGCAGGGAAAAAAAAAAAAAAACGATAATTACTACAATTTTGGGGTTCCCTCCATATCATCGGATTATCAAAAGTAAGAGCTTTTGATTAACTTTTATGCATTGTCTTAGTCCCTCAACACAAAGAAATCAGACACTGTGATGAGCCCACTGTTTGTCATGGTCACCCAAGTTTATTCCGAAGTAGGCATAATAAGTTTTTTTTTTTTTTTTTTACAAAATCTGTTATGCTCTGTGTTTTTTCACTACAAATTTTCCAAAAATGTAGCAGAAAAGATCAGGACTGTTCACACAACCTCTAGAAGCCATCATTTAATTGTTAACAATACAACAAAATTTTAATGTCTTTAAAGAAAATATTAACTTGAATAAATATCACTACTTCAATAAAACACCAATATTTTCAATAAATATCACTATGGAAAAAATCCACTGAAAAAATTTACAGGTAAAATAGTCAACTGAGTCACACTGAGATACAGTGTGTTTGCTGCACTCCAATACTGGTATGATTTGTCACTGTGTTGTGTTCCAGCTATTTTCTGGCTTATTATCAAATAAAATAACTGTGTTGTTTTAAATATGAAGTTTAATATCAGAATATACTAATTTCACACATATCATTTTAACAGAATAACAATATGTTAATAATTATTTAGTGCTAACTGATTTAACTCACCACATGCCATCGACGTACATGTACATATGGCCCTGCATGTGCACATCCCAGCGTCATACATGTATGTCATCAATTTAAGATAATTGCTAAAATTCAAAAATTTTATTTTGGCTCATATTTGCTCAAGATACTTCCTCACCTGTCTAGGCCTAATACCCATGCTATGAGTCATCTCCACTTCCCACCTCCCACATAGGACCCCACCAACTCAGTCCCACTTTGAGAGTGAGTAAGCACTATGGCACATCACTGTATTCCCCAACACGAGATTGACAAGCTCCTGAATATCCCCTATGATGGAGAAAGTGATTCACCCATTGATGATGATGTTGCTGATTGAAAGTACGTCCAACCTGAGTCAGAATCAAGCAGCAAGGTCAAGATTCCATCCCCAAGAATGGTAAGGTATATGGCAGTCTGCATGGCTGTATCACCCCCTGCACCACCACACCACCTGCACTACTTCTCACCTCAACACACTGCTCACGCTACATGGATGATTCCTCTAGTTATGAGGAATTCGAGGTCGACCCACTCAGGTGAACATCAGCTGTCTTCGTGGGTAAGGATATCCAAGAAAACACAGATGAGTGGGGAAGAACTCTTTAGCAAAAAATTATAAGGTGAGCAGTGCTTTGTTCTACTCACGTGGTGTGCGGCGATTCCCGCCACGTCCAGCCCACCTCTGTGCTGCCTCTCCCCAACCCAGCACCTCCCTCGTACCTGAACCTCCCCGTGCTCCCTCCCCACATCCTTTGGTGCTTCCTTCCCACAGCCTCAAACTGTGGGAAAAGGACCAAAAAGTAAATTAAAAAAATAAGAGGGGAAAAGGCAGGGGGAAGAAAAGTGTGAGTCGTGGGGAAAGTGAAGCTGCACCTCACTGAATGCCACTTCCCTAAACCTATCACAGCAAAAGGGACAAAAAGGAATCCCTAACGGAGGTGCCACGTCTGCCAGCATAGCAAAACACGCTCACGGACCCAGCGGAAGGACACCAGGTACCAATGTGTAGAGTGTGTCATGGGGATGTGCCTATTCCCATGCTTTGCGTGGTATCACACCCTCCTCCACTTCTGAGTGTTATAACCTGTGTTATGTGCGAAAAAAAGACACCTATTAATGTTACTGTAATGTATATATAAATTAGTGTAAGTTATTTTATAAGCAACTGTTATGGATATGTAAATTAGTGTAAGTTATTTCATAATAGTAAGTGCAGTTTAAGTACTTCATATGTTATATAACCTGTGTACTGTGTCTGGGGTGTTTGAGAAAAGACACGCATAGTGAGTATGTGCAAGAATAATTCATTGTGTGAAAAAAGACACAAATGTAAAATATGTATCTGTTGGAAAACACTTCATCTGAAAATAGAAAATCCAATTTTCGAACATTATTGAAAACATGCCACTCACTCGAATGTCGTAATATGCCCCCGCACATAATTAAGCTTGGGGACAGTTCCCACATCATCTGCATACCTTCCTTGAGTGTCCCTGGGTCATTTGGGATACTTAGCTATGAAAAAAACGACGATCTCCTACCTCAACTCCAAGGATGTCGGCAGCAGTCGATGAAGTCTACAAGCGTTACTCAAAACATTTCAGCCGCCTGCCGAAAGAAAATCGACTTCAAAATCGACCTGTTACGCCTCTGTGAGTACTTTTATGGTTGTTTGCCATGTTTTCTCATCATTCCACACCTACAGTATTTAGCAGAAAAAAAATTGGTCGAAAACTGGCCGGCACTGGGGTGCCATGAGGGTCCCAAGTTGGCCGGCACTCGGCGGGGCAAAATCTATCTATCTCTATCTATCTATCTATCTATATCTATTTATCTATCTGTATATATATGTCTATCTATCTATCTATTAATCTATCTATCTATCTATCTATAAAGAAAACTGTAAAAAAGTGTTTTGTGAATTAAATGTTAAGTAATGATGGAGGAAAATGATTTTCATTTTATATTTCAGCTCTCAAAAATATATAAATATCACATGAATTGAGCAAAATAATTTCTCAATGTACACCAGTGTTCATATAACAACAGATACAGATATGCCAACTCCTTCGAGGATCAGTGCATCAGGAGGAAATGACATATTTCGTCATGGTGTACATGCTGCATTGAGTGCACTTCTGTGTAACAGTTTCTCATCCTTCCGTATACTTAGCCTCTTCAATTTGGTGACCTATTCTCAGTTAATTCTTGCTGCCTCTAAGCGATTTTATTCAGTTTAAGATTTTCGAATCTGAATGTTAGATATAATCATCACTGGGCTCATCACTGCAAGTCTTCCTTGAGATGAATCTACCGGTACTTTAATCGCCCGAAGGTAATAAAAATATACTATCTATCTATCTACAGCCAGACGCCTTAATCCCGTCGGGGTGGCCACAAATAAATCGCCTCCGTGTTGAACTGCCCCTTGCCCCCTTGCCATTTCGCTGTCCTCCCCTCAACTTACATCCTCTCTCTCTCATGTACCTCTCTACTCCATTCCTCCATCTCATCCTCTGTTTTCCCCTCCGTCTCTCCCTCTTCGCCTCATTCACATACGCTCTCCTAGTTAGTCCCTCACTCCATCTTCTCGAGATGGCCAAATCACCAGTGTATTTCTGCTAACGATTTCTGTCACATCCACATCTACACCACAATGCTCCTTCACTTCCTCATTTGCTTGTTTCTCCATGAAACTCCACATGCTCCTCTCAAATAACACAATTCCATTGGTCTGACTTCTGACTTGTGTCCTTCCATCAAGGTCCAACTTTTACTACCGTACATGCAGCAACTGTTTAACTTCCATGCTCACTTACCTATTTTTTATCATTGCTTTCTATGAACCAGCAACCTTTATTCCCTGCTGTATCTTTTGAGGCACTTCATCCTGCATCCATCCTTAATCGTCATCCTACCCAGGCACTTAAATGCACTAACATCCTCCATTTCCTCACTCTCCAGCCTCGCTGTGTATTCAGTGACTTCATTTCTCTCGAACACCACAGCTTTACTCTTCCCTACATTCACCTTTAGATTCCGTTCGTTACAGACTATCCCAAACTCATTCACCAAAGAAATAAATTATGCCATTTTTGTGTTTTCCATCTTGCTTTCATTTACCTTTCCATTTCTTGTTCCTATCCATTGGTTATTCTCCACTATTTTTCTTCCTCTGTTAACACAGTTATGATTCAGTATCAACTGAATATTTTTTTCTGGTGTAGGGTGGAATAGAATAGGAGAGTTGTCTCGAAGACGAGATTACAGATAACAGTATTATCACTCAAAGACTTTTATGAGTTACTCTCAGGTGAATAAAATCGTTAGCTAAGATTGTTCTGACTGTGAGATGTTACAACCTCTACATTAGTTCAGTTATCGTGGTTCTTCATTCTCTCCCTCTTCTTTTTGTTAATCACCTTGATGTTTTACAGTCCTATTTGATTCACCCTTATAACTTGGCCACCTCTTTAGTTCATCTTTATACTCTACCCTCCTCTGCAGTTCACCGGTATACTTCACACTTGTTTGTTATTCATCTAAATTACTTCACCTTCCTCTGTTATTCATCATTATAATTCAGTCTCCTCTGTTATTCATCTTTATACTTCATTCATCTCTGTTATTCATCTTTATACTATATTTTTCTCTTTGTTCATCTTTATACTTCACCCTCCTCTGTTATTTACCCTCATACTTCACCCTTCTCTGTCTTTCACCCTCATACTTCACCCTCCTCTGTTATTCACCTTTATACTTCACCCTCCTCAATTATTCACACTTTTATTTCACACTCCCCATTCATTAGCGTTATCAGGAT
Organism: Coenobita brevimanus; assembly: GCF_032717465.1. NCBI lineage: Eukaryota > Metazoa > Arthropoda > Malacostraca > Decapoda > Coenobitidae > Coenobita > Coenobita brevimanus. The sequence continues at coordinate 14,276,892 of NC_137018.1, read as the reverse complement.
CGTTCCAGCTAACTCAAGACGATTATACTCAGCTCAGAGCAAGTCACAGCAGTCAGAGTGTCGATACTGGTACCATTAACCCTCTCGTGGTCGGGACGACTCAATACTCCCTTCACTTTAACTTGGTCCTAAAAATACTATCTCTATTATGTCTGCTGAGCTGTAACGAGAGCGCTAGAGGTTGGTGCTAGTCACGAAAAGGTGGCATGGAAAGCATGTAGAGCCATAGTAATGTCTTCATTTGCTGCCGAGTGATGTGATATAAGTGGCGACACGGCAAAAGTCTCAGTCAAGTTAATGTGAACGAACTATAGTACTATATTGTGTTCCAACTAACGCAGAGTGCCAGGGAGTTGTCTCTTCCCAGCTTCATAGTGAGAGTGGAGTAGTTTGGATACAATTACGTTATAAGGCGAAGCAACTTTTATCTGAACTTGGCACATTATTGCCGTCCATCATGTGGTTCAATCCCTGGCACAATAAAGGTGTAATGAGAGAGGGTGATTTTTCCTGTTTCACTGCAGATTTCTTTCAAGACGGATAACTGTGAATGAGAGACACACTTTTCATACAGATATCTCTCAGTTAATCGGTTATACATTTTTCCCGTCGTCTCTCATTACTCCTACCTACACCACCCTCTCACCTACATCACCCACCCACCTATAATACCCACAAACCTACACCATCCACCCATTTATAACACTCCCTCCACCTACCCCGCCCTTACATCTACACCAGCCATTCACCTACTTCACACTCCCACCTACCTACACCACCCTCACACATACATCACCCACCCACCTACACAACCCATAAACCTACACCATCCACCCATCTACACCACCCATAAACCTACACCATCCACCCATCTACACCACCCATAAACCTACACCATCCACCCATCTACACCACCCTCCCTCCTACCCATCCCTTCCAACTACACCACCATTTCACGTTCCCCACACTCCTGCCTACACCACCCTCTCACCTACATCATTCACCCACCTATATCATTCACTCCTTTAACCTCCCATGTTCCAACTTAGAATAGTGGGATAGAGACCCTCACGTCCCGCCCCTCTCGCTGGTCCGGGTGTTGACGGGATTTTGCCGGTCTCACCATGGCTAATCCTAGTCTGGGTCTACCTCTGAGCAAAATTTTGTTTTCCTAGGTGAAGAATACGATGATAGTACAATAAGGACACACACACACACACACACACACACACACACATATAAATATATATATATATATATATAGATATATATATATATATATATATATATATATATATATATATATATATATATATATATATATATGTGAAGAATACGATGATAGTACAATAAGGACACACACACACACACACACACACACACACACACACATATATATATATATATATATATATATATATATATATATATATATATAAATGTGCTTAGATTTTGTTCACTACGAAAAGGCTTTCGGCCCGGTGGAGCACATGACAATTATAAATTCATTGCAGGAACAAGGAGTAAATGAGAACATTGTAAAACTGCTCGAAAACCTACGGTATATAAAGCGGGAACAGCTACAGTTAAATTTCATAAGCACTAAAAAAAAATAAAAAAGATTGAAAAGGGTGTGCGTCAGGGAGATACTAATTGATCAAAATTATTTACAGCATGCCTGGAATGCATTATCAGAAAGTTAGACTGGGAAAACAAGAGAGTAAACATAGATGGAGAAAAGCAAATCCAGTTAAGATTTGCCGATGACACTGTCCTAATCCCAGAAACAGCACAGATATTGCAAAAAATTTTAAATGACCTGAACAGAGAAAGTCTCAAAGCATGGCTAAAGATGAACCGGAGTTAAACTAATGTTTCATCGACATGCACCAAAAAGCGCCATCAAAATAAGCGAAGAAATCGTTGAAGAAGTCGACGAGTATAATTACTTAGGGCAAATACCAGAATTATCGAAAGACGAGGATAGCTAAATTTAAAAAACGCATTACAAATGGATAGAAAGCTTTCGGAAAACACAGAGACATTATGAAAAGCAGCTTGCCAATATGAATAAAACAAAAAAGTATATAATGAATGAATAATTCCAGCTATGACGTGCGGTTGTGATACCTGGAAACTGACAAAATCGATGGAAAAATAAACTAATCCGTTCTCAGAGAGAAATGGAAAGGTCAGTTTTGGGAATAACTTTCAGAAAGAGGAAAAGATCAATTTGGTGAGAGAGCAGACTAAAGTCAAAGACATTTTAGAAGTTATATAAAAACAGAAATGGAGGTGGGCAGGCCATGTAGCAAGAATAACTGATAACCGTTGGAGCAAGAGGCTGTCTGACTGGACACCGAGAGACTGTTAGCTTTGCAGAAGAAAGCCAAACAGAAGAAGGAGAGATGAGACAGAGAAATTTGCCAGGAAAACTTGGGAAAGACTGGCTTAGTCAAGGAATTCATGAAGAATGTTGGGGGAGGCCTTTGTTCAGTAGTGGACTTGTAATGGCTGACGATGATATATATATATATATATATATATATATATATATATATATATATATATATATATATATATATATATATATATATATATATATAAAATGAACCTCACCCTTACCACTGAAATTACCATTTTGGCTTATTCTAACGTTCATAATGTAGAATGGTCATTGCATTCTGCCAGGAATGACGATACTGGCCTTGAATGCGAGCTATTTGCAGAATCGGTTAATCTCACGCAATTCATAAAACGGCCAACAAGAATACTAGTTAATCCTGACCGTAACTCCTATTTCATAGACCTATACCTGACAAAGAATCCAGATCATTACAGAATCCTCCAGCCATAATCTCATCAAAGCCTCATCAGTCACTTCCCCCAAACCTCCCCATTCTGAACCCGTTGGACTGACCAGATGACACAATGATTGGGCACACTGGGATGGATTTAGAAATTACAGTATCTTGCTCATAGTCAATGCCAGTCTTTCTTCTCCAGTGACATCAGTTCTACCCAGTCCCATATTAATGACTTAATATAAGCTGGCATGGAACTGCTCATGCCTGTGGGAAATATCCCCAGAGTGGTTGCGCTCTCTACTTTTTAAAATAGTCGTCCCTGGTTAGAGAGCAGAGGAAAACCTGAGATCGTTAATAACTATTCAAGTGGTTTTTACAACCCACATATTACGTTCTCTTTAATCATTCTTAATATTAATAAATTAAATGCTACTGCGTCTAACCCTCGTGGAGAACCATACTGTAAATACATGTAATTACTTGAAATGTTCCATTGACCTAGACTGCGTCTGCGCATTAGAAGACGTATCCTGAGGATGAAAAAGCCCTCATATAAAAGCAGATGTGGGGTTAATATATTTACACAGATAAACGGAATGTGTGGGTTGGATTTAGTTTAATTAAAACTAAGATTAATTAGTTAGGTTTGCCCTGTATATATCATGATGTAACTTAACTGTGTTTAGCATGGTAATTAATTAATAGTTAGCACATATACAATTCAATGAGGAACTAGAGGCTTGCCATCTTGACTCACTCTGCTCCTAGACTTCATGGAGCTATCACGTTGTAAATACACACCTCAAGGATCCTTGGTTGCTCAGGCAACCGACCTAAAATCAGGCTCGTCGTCATCTGCTGTCTGACTCTTTCTAGCTAAGTAACCTTTACGAATTGGCCAATTCAATGGGGGATTAGCAAGGAGATAGAAGAGTAATAATTAGGAGAGTCAAAATATCAGTTACGGTACACTTAAACCTATGAGACTCATGTGAACTTACTTAAGAACAAACTTTTGGTGTCGAGTGAGGGCCTACGACTTGTTTACCAGAAATCTCTTAGATATTTTGTGTCGAATGAGGATACTGACTTATATAAAGTAAAACTTCTGACATTTTTGGTGCCCCCAGAGAGTGAGGAGAGCAGATGTGTGCCGAAGCACTGAATGTGTTTAAAGTTGCTTTTGTTGGGCATAGCCTACTACAACGTTCGGTATAAGTGGATGACGTGGAAATACGTATATACCGAACTCCGGGTGGAAGGGCAAGTTCCTTCTCCGACGATGAAAGGCTGAATGCCGTATTAGATTGGAAGCATGACCGTACTATCCTTTTCCTGGGAGGAAATGATATTCATGAAGATGTGGAAACAGAGTGAGGGAATAAGATATAGCCCTAGAGGTTTAACAACCCAGGGGGATAGGTTTGATGTTATGAACCTAATCTCTATACTCCTCAAAATTTAAATGATTAATTGGCTGAGCCGGAAAATGAGTATTTTGGAAATTGAGTGTGGAGATAAAATATAACCCTCGAGGTTAACAACCCAGGGGGATTGGCTTGATATAGCGGACCTAATCCCTACACTCTTTAAAATGTAAAATAATTAGATAATTACTATGCTGGGGTAAATTTGTGGTTGAAATTAATGGTTAAATTATTAAAATAGAAATCATTCAACATGTCTGTTTCCTTGTTGCAGAGAACTTCTAGCAGTAAGGCAGGATGGGTAACAAGAGTCATAAATGATTGCAAACAATCGTTAGACGAAATACCCTTGTCCAGGGAGAAATTAAATAATCTCTTAAATGTATTAAAAGACCGATGGACTAAGTATGAAGAAAGTTACATAAATTTAGAAGGGGCTATAGTAAAGGCTGATGATAATGATCTCTCAGAGTCAGAGACTACGAAATTTGAAGGTAAATTGGAAGAATATTTAACCATAGTAAAGTCACTAGAGTCAAAATTAGCTGAGACTTCCGCGGAAACACAAGTTGTGGAACACAAGAGTAGAGCTGTACTACCACAAATATCGCTTCTGGAGTTTGATGGGGAGCAAAATTGGAAATCCTTTTTGGATCAGTTCAGGTACTTAGTTCATGATGGAACCGATCTCCCTAAGGTGAGGAAGCTCACATATCTCTTAGGACAGGTCAAAGGAACACCTTATCAGCTGATAAAGGAATTACCAGTAGAAGAAAATAATTATGAGGTGGCCTTGACTATTCTTAGACAAAACTATGACACAGGGAACAAGTTATTAACCAATTACTGAAGGCTCTAACTGAATTACTCATACCTAAACACGATTTGATTCCTTGCAAAACTTTAGAACTGCAATGAGTAGTGATTTAAAGGCCTTAGGTACTTAGGGGAGATATTAAGGCATTAGATTGGGTGCTTTCCAGAATCGTGTCCTTGAAGCTTCTACCAAAAACCAAGGATGCCTTGTATAGTATGTACCAAACGGATAATTTCTCCTGTGAAGAGACTGAGGAAGGCTTGATGCAACTCTGTAAACATTTGTAAGGAACTGTAAAACTTACTGCGATTAAAAAGAGGACTTAAATAAAGAAAAGACCCACTAAACAACTGGTTGGGAAACTTAAGTCAGAGAAGACTAAGTATGTGCCCAAGGAAGAGATAGGTACTTTCCTTAGTTCTTTAAAGGCTGAGGATAAAGTATTAAAGACAAGGAATAGATAAGCTGATGAAATTAAAGAAGTAAAACCTTCCATGGTAAGGGACAGGAAAGTTTATGCATTTTGTGGTGAACAACATTCCAGTGCATCTTGTCAACATTATCCTGATTATGCTTCTGGAGTAGGAAAGCTTCAGTAACTGGGGTGTTGTATAGCCTGTATAAATTCCGAACACACTTCCGCGGACTGCAAGACTAAATTAAATCTTTGTTTTAAGTGCAAAAGGGATCATCATCGTAGTGCTTTATGCCCAAGGATGAAAATTGAGGTTCCTAAACCTGCATGTGCGGTTGTATGGCCAACGCTGGTATACTGTCTGTTGCATTTATTTACCACCCAGTGCAGTAGTTAGTAAAGCAGACCTTGAATACCTCCTCAGACAGTTACCTAAGCCCTTTCTCCTCCTGGGGGACTTTAACGGTTGCCACCCTTTGTGGGGTGACTGTCTAATTAACCAACGTGGGCGTTTGTTGGCATCCTTATTGGAGGATGAGGATCTCTCCCTGTTGAATACTGGCGAGTTTACACATTTTCATCCTCAGACGAATACATTTACCGCAGTTGACCCCTCTGTCTGTTCTCCTGACTGCCTCCTGGATTTCACCTGGGAGGTTCTGAGAGATCTACATGGGAGTGATCACTTTCCTATCCTCCTTACCGCAGCAATATCTAGTCCTTGTTCCAGTCTCCCGAGGTGGAGGTTAGAAAAGGTGGACTGGTCCCTTTTTTCTTCCTTGACTTCTATTGGTGTTTCCATAGAAGACTTTCCACATATAGATGAAGCTGTTTCGTTCTTTACTTCTATTATTCATTCTGCTGCCCTCCACGTTGTTCCAAGAACCTCTGGCACATATAACTATTGTCCTGTCCCATGGTGGAATGAAGATTGTAGTATTGCTGTACGTGCCAAAAAGACAGCATTTTCACGTTATCGTCGATACAAAACAGAGCATTATCTTCTTGAATTCAGGAGGGCACGTGCTAGGGCACGCCGGGTCCTCAAACAAGCCCGGCGAGACTCTTGGATGACTTATGTGTCATCTGTAAACTCTAAGACACCAGTGTCTCAGGTGTGGAAGTGGGTACAAAAGATTTCAGGATAATTCCCGCAAAGCAGGTCCCCTGTGCTGCTGTCGAATGGTGAGCCTGTTGGTGACCCTGCGGCTGTGGCCGATATTTTTGCTTCTGCCTTTGCAGCGGTCAGTCATAGAGATGCTAGCACTCCAGTTTTTGCCAGACACAGGGATGTAGAAGAGGCTAGGGTATTGAACTTCCATTCCGGGAGGGGGGAGTCTTACAACCTCCCTTTCTCTTCCCATGAACTCCAATCTGGTCTTTCCCTTTGTCATGACACCTCACCAGGGTCAGATGACATTCCCTATGCAATGCACCGACAACTGGGTGATGATGCACTGTCTTTTCTCCTCAAGCTTTTTAATAGAATCTGGAGAGACTCTTCTCTTCCTACCTCTTGGCACGAAGCTGTTGTCCTGCCATTCCAGAAGCCAGGGAAGACAGGTTCCAGTCCTCTAGAATATCGACCAATTGCCCTTACCTCATGCATGTGTAAACTGTTTGAAAAGATGGTCAATTCAAACTTAATGTATTTCCTCGAAAGGAATGACTGACTCTCTCGATGTCAGTCTGGTTTTCGTAAATATCGTTCGACGACAGATGCACTTGTCCGCCTAGAAGCTGCAGCATGTGATGCTTTTGCCAGGAAGCAGCATCTGGTGTGTGTCTTCTTTGACTTAGAAAAGGCATATGATACTACATGGTGGTTTGGTATCATCAAGCAGCTTCACTATTTAGGTTTACGTGGTAGGCTGCCTCTATTTATATTAGACTTTCTGCGTGACCGTTCATTCAGGGTTCTAATCGGTGACACTCTGTCTCCTTCGTACCCTCAGGAAGAAGGCGTGCCTCAAGGAAGTGTCCTTAGCACGACCCTTTTTGCTATAGCATTAGATGGTATTCTGTCCTCTATTCCAGAGGGGGTGTCTGCCTCACTGTATGTCGATGATTTAGCTATATGGTATGCTGCCTCCCGGATGCCTGTGGCTGAACATCGCATGCAGCTTACCCTAGACTGCATATCTCATTGGGCCACAATGCATGGCTTCCGTTTCTCCCCAACAAAAACAGTGGCCTTGCATTTCTCCCACTTGAGAGGTGTCCACCCCGACCCTGATCCCAAGTTACATGGCCACAGGGTCCGATGTGTGGATGAAGCAAGGTTTCTCAGTCTAGTTTTCGACAGACGACCGACGTGGGTTCCCATATCTGTGCATTACGTTTATCCTGCCACCGTGCCCTGTCTCTCCTACGAATTCTATCTCACCTGTCTTTGTTCGCTGATAGAGCCACCCTGCTCAACCTTTACCGTGCCTTGGTATGGAGCAAATTGGACTATGGGTGTGTGGTATACTCTTCTGCTACTGAGGCACGGCTGCAGCCTCTCAGTGCAATCCATCATGCTGGGATCCGTCTGTCAACTGGAGCTTTCCGGTCTTCCCCAATTCCTAGTCTATTAGTAGATGTGAATGAACAGCCACTAGATCTCCGTCACCAGTCCTTACTGGTGCAGTGTTGGCACCGCCTTCACTGTCTACCTTCCTCACTAAGTTGTATGGCTGTCTCCAAGGTAGCTCTTTTCCCTTTTTATAACACCCACCCTCGCTATCCGCAACCATTTTGGTAGAGAGTGAGGGCTGCCATGGAGGAGTTAGATGTTCAGTCTTCTCCTGTTTGCCCTGTGCATGTTTCCCGAGTGGCTCCCTGTCTCCTCCCAGAAGTACGGCCATGTGATTACTTCCCTGAGAGGAAGGCCTTTCTTTCCACACAGGTAGCTCTGTCTTATTTTTTAGAACATGCCTCTGCCCACAGTGGCTCGATACCTGTATATACTGATGGTCCAAGTCCCGCTTTGGGACAGGCTTTGGTGTAGTTTTCCGTGATTTTAGCCGTGGTGGGAGTTTTTCTCCTTCTGCCCCTGTTTTTACTGTTGAACTTACAGCTATTTTAGTTGCAGTTGAGTTGATTTTATAGTTTCCCCCCTGCTTCTTTTACTATATTTAGTGACTCAGCCAGTGCCTTGCAAGCTTTGTCTTGTGGCTTCTCATCACACCCTCTAGTCCTGTCTATCTTGGAGTGGCTGTTCTTATTACACAGGCGCTGATTTTCTGTACAGATTTGTTGGATCCCCGCTCATGTGGGGGTCATAGGCAATGAGCGTGCTAACTCTTTGGTGAGGGCTGCTACCTCTCGCCCTTCCTCGCACCATTACCGTGTCCCATCTGAGGATTTATGTACAAGCAATATAGAAGCTGTCCATCTCTGTTGGCAGAGAAGGTGGGATGCAGTAGGAGCGAACAAACTCCGCAGCATTCATCAGAACCTGGGTGATGGGGGGTATGTGGGACTATCCCGACAGTGGGAAACAGCTTTGGGCCGTCTCCGGATTGGCCACACTAGGCTGACGCATGTTTTTTTAATGGAGAAGGCGCCCCCTCCCTATTGTGATGACTGTCTGGTTCCTTTGACTGTGCGGCATCTTCTTTTGGAATGCCCAAGTCTTGAGGACCTTCGTCGGCGGTACCTTTCTGGGTGCCTAGCCGACAACGGACTGTATCTTCTCTCATCAGTGCTTGGGGAAGAGGCTTGTGCTATGGGAGGAGGCACCTTCTCCTTTGTGTTGAGTTCCGGCCTTGTGTACAAACTGTAAAGCTTTACCATATTTTAGTTCGTGTTTTATACTGTTCTCGTTTAACCTCAATCTTTCCACCACGTTTTAGTTTTGGTTGTTTCTTTGATTTTGTCGTTTTGTTTTATCCATCATTTTTTTTTTTTTTTTGATGTTTGTGTTCGGTGGCATATGACCTCTGCTGTTGCGCCCCCATGTCACATTTTCATTTATTTTTCATTCATTCCTAAACCTGCAAGCATCAATATGACAATTGCAAGGGGGAATGCTTCAGTAGTAATGCCAGTTGCAGTTCCAATAGCAGCTGTGAAGGTATTGATTGAGAAGAGAAACCTGTTAGCATGCACCCTTTTTGATACGGGTGCTCAGAAAACCTTCATTTCTGCAGACATTGTGAAGAAATTAAAGTTATCTATTATTGGCAAGGTAAATCTAGCCATTACAAGATTCTTAACAACTAAGAAAGCTCAGTCTTTTGATTTAGTTAGACCTGTAATACAGTTAGGCAGATATAAATGTCGTATAACAGCAGCTGTACTTGATAATATGGAGACAAGTATATATATATAAAAGGATTGAAGGAAACCTCAGATCATCTACAAAGATCAGGGATAACGTTGGCTAAACGGAATGTAGAATCAGATACTCTGGGTCTCATCAAAATGATAATTGGTTCGGATTACTGTGGAACATTTCCACATAAGACTTTGAAGAAGACTAAGGTATAGTTGTTCAAGAGCCCAGGAGGTAACCTTATTATGGATCGGTTGCCTTTTCCAAAACAAGTTAAAGGAGAGGCCAAACTAGTAGACCCAGTCTTTGTTACCCCCACACAGTCATTGATGGTAGCTAGAATAGGTTTCAGAACTCGAACCTTCTCAGATAAATAACTTGTTGGATAATAATATTGAACCTGTACACAAACTGTGGGACCTAGACAGTGCAGGAGTACACTCTGAGGAACCAACCCCTGAAGATAAAATAACTTTGCACTTGTATAACCAGTCTGTGGAATTTAAGGATGGACAGTATGAGGTAGGATTACCATGGAAACTAAACCATTCGAAGTTATCAACAAATTACCAAGCAGCTAAGGCTCAGTTAAATTCCCTTCTAAGGAAGTTAAGAGACAAACCAGAACATCTACCCATATATGATAATATTATAAAGAATCAATTGAAGAATAAATTTATAGAAGAGGATGAATTCCCTGTTAACCACAAAAAAGGACATTACTTGCCACATCATGCTGTAAGCAAGGATTCGGTAACTTCTCCCATAAGGATAGTTTTCAATTGTAGTAGTAAAGCGCCCAAGGGATCAGCTAGCTTGAATGATTGCCTATACTCTGGACCTACACTAACAGAGGAGTTCGTTACTACTGTAAGATTTAGAAAGAAACCTTATGCTTATACAGTAGACATTAGTAAGACATTTCTCAGAATAGGACTGAGAGAGGAGGATAGGAAATTTACAAAATTATCCTGGCCTCATGCTCCTCAAAATGAAGATAGTCCATTGAAGACTTACTGTTTCCGATCGGTGCTCTTTAGCTTTTGTGCTAGTCCTTTCCTACTTTGCAACATTTTAAAGCATCATTTTGAAAATGCCAAATGCCCAGAAATAGGGCAGACTTTTTACATGGATAATTTGCAAGGTGTTGCTGATACAGAGTCGGAAGCTTTGAAAGCTTATAAAGTAGCAAGTACCGAATGTGGGAAGGCAAATTTGCCGTTTCAGAGCTGGAATACAAATTCACCACTTTTGAGGAATAAAATACAAGAGAACTATCCAAATAATGACATTCCCCAAATTCAAAATGTGTTGTGTCTTATCTGGGATACAACAGCTGATGTAATAAGTTTGAAACCAATTAAGTTCCCTGATGTCACTCTCACCAAGAGGTCCTCGTTAAGTCAGGTCTCCATGTTATTTGACCCATTAGTTTTGGTCAGTCCTATAGTTATTAGGGGCAAATGTTTAGTGCAGGAGGCTTGGCGAGAAAAGTTTGATTGGGACACGGAATTAGGTGAGATTTATGTGGAACAATGGGAACAGATTAGAAAGGAGTTTGAAACCACATCAAGCATTCCCAGGAAAATAAACATTAATGAGAAGTGTCACTTACACATATTTTGTGATGCTTCGTAAAGGGCTTATGGAGCAGTAGCTTATTATGCAACAGGAGACGATAGTAAGATTATGTCCAAAGCCAGAGTTGCGCCAATTAACCCGCCCCATCCCGACTTTTTCTGGGCAGTGGAATGCCCCAGTCCCGACATTTTTGGACTTTTTTTTTTTTTTTTTACTCAAACATCCGCTTTTGGTTAGAAACATCGAAAATTCATAGAGAAATCGCTCATCTAAGGTTTAAAATACTCGATCTAGGTACGAGTACCTCCTTACCTGACTGGGTTTTCTAACAGGCTGGCACCAAAGAAAACGAGTTCTATGGGAGGGTAACTATTTTATCCACTCATAAACAGTATTTATTTATTAACTTGGTACGAATTTATATGTAGTACAAGAGTATATTGGTTTTCAAACAGTAATATAGGCATTATAAGCATTGTTTCACTCACTAACTCATCACCATTCATGACCTTTTTTCCCACATTATCTGATCATCATTTCTGACTGTTTCTTCCTCTAACGCAATGTAAACTTTGTCCTCCACATTGTCATCGATTGGGGAATCACTCTGGCCCTGAATGTCTTTATTGGCCAGGTCACTGGTAACAGGTGAATTGCCAAGACAATGGCGTGCAGGGGGGGCGAGAGGTTATGCGGTGTAAGGCATTGTCCCTGCTTGGCATATTGTAGTGGAATAGAGGAAGGTGTCCCGTGTATACGTGCCAAAAATCACTCGCAAAATCGCTCCCGAAAATTAAAATTGTGCAAATTAGGGACCTTGCAATGTTGCCGCGTTAATTTACGTCTCCCGGATATGAGTGCACATCATGTGAGGACGTGAATTCACGGCTCCGGGACGCGGCGGGTTAAAGGAAGAACCCTACCTCAAATGGAATTGGCTTCCATAGAAGTAGGAACTAAATTGGCCAGGTATATAACCACTACTCTTGATACTCAGTTTGAGGATATTTATATACGGACTGACAGTGAGATTTGTCTTTACTGGCTAGGAGAGGAAAATAGTAAAATTCCTTTTTGTTCACAACAGAGTGAAGGCTATTAAAGAACTGTCTTCCAAATTTAAATTAATTCATGTATCCTATAAACAAAACCAGGCTGATCTGCATCCTGTAGTACCTGAGCCAGAAGTACTTGACATCAGCCGATTTTCATCAATAAGATAACTTATTAACACTACGAAATTAGTTGTTGAATTTTTGAATAAGAAAATGGGGTTTCAGAAGTTAGATCCCATGCAATATTGGCTGAAAATAATACAAAGGAATTATAACGGAGAGATATATGACCTTTTAGGCCAGGGCACTGGGAACAAAAATAAGCTGATAAGAGATTTAGGCTTGTTCTTGGACAGAAAGGGTCCGATTAGATCACGAGGCCGAGTAATAAAGGCTGATTTGCCTCTCGAAACTAGACATCCCATATTATTACCCAAGAGTGGATACTTTGTACAGTTAATTATAAAGGAAGCCCATGATTTGACTCTCCATGGAGGTGTGCCGCAGACTTTGGCTCAAATCCGGGAAAGGTATTGGATCCCTAAGGGTAGACAGGTCATAAAGATATATCTCAAAGGTTGCATCACACGTAGGAGGTATGAACAACGATCATACGACTATCCAGGACCACCTGCCTTACCAGGCAATAGGGTAAAATTAATGCTAGTCGGCCCCTTTCAAGGTAACTGGAATGGATTACACAGGGGCTATAACTGTTACAGGTGAGGGAACTCCCTATAAGATTTACATATGTCTATTTACTTGCTCCTACACAAGGGCAGTCCATCTAGAAAAGGCGGAAGATCTGAGTTCAGAGACATTCCTGAACGTATTTCAAAGATTTGCCACTAAAGGGTCTTCTCCTAACAAATTAATAAGTGACAACAGAACCAATTTCATTGGAGCAGCACCTTTACTTTTGAACATAATGAATAACCCAAAGGTTAAGTCGGCACTGGGAATCCGAATTTGTACCTGGCAGTTCATAGCTCCAAGAGCACCATGGCAAAATCGAATTACCGAAGAAATGATTGGTATTGTGAAGAACTGCCTAAGGAAAACATTACACAGAACTAAGATCACAAGAGAAGAGTTAAGAACAGTGATAACTGAAATTGAAGCTATGATTAATAAGAGACCCCTAACCTACTTAGATGACACTAGTGTCTCCACTGAGACCTTGACACCGGGTCATATGTTATATGGCAGAAAGCTCCATCCGGTGCCTTGTGAGGATATCCCAGAAGATGATCCTACCATAGAAAATAATGAATTAGGACAACATCTGCGGGAGGAATATCAACGTCTGAAAAGGGTATTGGATACTTGAAATAGACACTGGAGTGAAGAATATCTTTTGAGCCTATGAGAAAGATTTTATGGGGCTGAGGCGACTAGTCAAGTCCGGAGTAATTCAAGGTGGTGTTCTATCGCCTTTACTATTTATATTGGTCATTGATTACATTATGAAACGCGTTGGAACAGAAACCGGTGCAGGTATACTTTGGGGAGAGAACAGGAAACTTTTGGATTTAGATTATGCAGATGATATAGTTTTGATTTGTGATGGGCCAGAAGAGATGCAGAGAGTGTTGGACTGTTTGGTGAGTGAAGGTCGCAAGGTGGGTTTGGTTATTAATTGTGGAAAAACTGAAATAATCAATATGAATATGGAAAATGCACAGGAATGTGTAATTGGAGGTATGGTTGTAAAGCAAGTTGATAGGTTTAAATATTTAGGTACTTATTTAGCCAAGGATGGTTCTTTGAACTTTGAATTCGAGGAAAGGTTAAAGAAGGCTAATTAGGCAATGGGAATGCTTAAAAATATTTGGAATAATAACAATTTCTCTGTGCATACAAAAATCAAACTTTATAAGGTAATGGTTAGGAGTATCTTAATTTATGGACACGAGTCTTGGTACAGCACAGTGACTATGGAAAATAAATTCTTGGTGTTTGAAAATAAAGCACTTAGAAGAATATTAGGAGTTAGGTGGTGGGAAAGGATACCAAATAGTAGAATTAGAGAAATGACGGGAGTGCAGCGGATCGATGAATATGTTAGATTCTCACGATGGAAGTGGCTAGGACATGTGTACAGGAGACAGGGAATAGTACGAGGTACACCAGGGTGGGTGGCACTTGGTAGGAGAGGTAGAGGAAGGCCAAAAGAGACGTGGGTGAGGACAATGAGACGGGAAGCTGGAGATGAGTGTTGGGGAGATCTTGAGGAGTTAGCACAAGATAGGATGTGGTGGTGTGAGTTCATCGAGGCCCTATGCATCCCCGAGGGTGCCACAGGAAATGATTGATTGATTGATTGAGGCGACTAGTAACAAGTCTGCTATAAACATAGATGTGGTCTTGGTGAAGACAGAACAACCAAGATCCCAGTGGCCATAAGCTAAGGTGATCTCCACGTACCCAGATTCAGAAGGGGTGCTGAGACTCGTAAAGATAAAATGTAGGGGACATACCAACATTAAAACTATTGATAAACTGGTACCCCTTGAATTAGCGGCCACCCCAGATACAGGGGTTGGTGGAGATCAAATGGGTCAAGATGCGCGACTTAGAAGGGCCGCAGCACAGGGTTCTCAAAGACCTATAGAGAGAACTCCTGGCTAAAGGTCATATTACATGAAACAACGTATCATTTTTTGCTTGGCACCAAAACTGTGGGAAATATTTTCCCAAGAGCAGTTGCGTTCTTTACTTTTTAAAATAGTCGTCCCCGGTTAGAGAGCAGAGAAAACTGGATCGTTAATAACTATTCAAGTGGTTTTTACAACCCAGAAATTACATTCTCTTTAATAATTCTTAATAAATTAAATGCTACTGTGTCTAACCCTCGTGGAAAACTATGTTGTAAATACATGTAATTACTTGGAATGTTCCATTGACCTAAACTGCTTCTGCGCATTAGTTGACGTACCCTGAGGATGAAAAAGCCCTCATATAAAAGCAGATGTGGGATTAAAATATTTACGCATATAAAGGGAATATGTGGGTTGGATTGAGTTTAATTAAAACTAAGTTTAATTAGTTAGGTTTGCCCGGTATAAATCATGATGTAATTTAACTGTGTTTAGCATTGTAATTAATTAATAGCTGGCACCTCTACAATTCTGTGAGGAACTAGAGGCTTGCCATTTTGACACACTCTGCTCCTAGACTTCGTTGAGCTAGTACGTTGGAAATTCACACCTCAAGGACGCTTGGATGCCCAGGCAACCGACTTAAAGTCAGGTTCGTTGTCATCTTCTGTCCGACTCTTTCTAGCTAGGTAACCTTTACGAATTGGCCAATTCAATGGGGGATTAGCTAGGGGATAGGAGAGTAATAATTAGGTGAGTCAAAATATTAGTTATGGTACACTTAAACATAAGAGACCTATGTGAACTTACTTAAGATCAAATCTTTGGTGTCGAGTGAGGGCCTACGATTTGTTTACCAGAAATCTCTTACATTTTTGTGTCAAATGAGGATACCGACTTGTATAAAGTCAAATTTCTGACAATACCCATTCATTACTTCACTAAAAGATCGGAATCCCCAAAATGGTTTGACAGCAATTTTGCCTGAGCAATGACCCAGAAGTCGTTACAATATAACCTTTAAAAAAAATCGCTCACTCAATTTAAAATTGCTAGAAACCATGCAAAAGCAGTAATAAATCTCACTAAATCAATCTAGCTTCACAACCAAGCATCCAAACTATTAAATAATCGTAATGACAATACAATATTTTGGTCAGCTGTCAGTTCTTTCAGTAATACTTTAACAAGGCATCACCCATTCCCCCAACAAAATATTCAGATGGTAACAGTATTAATGACCTGTGTGGTAATGCGAACATCCTTGCCAGTACATTTGCCAGATATTCTGTCTTACAGGAATTCAGCCAGGACGTCCCTGTATTAAAACTTGACTCCTCCGAAACTGATTACGGACTAATAACCATCACATCTTCTCTTAGTAAGTACTCGAGACTGTAGTTAATAAGCACATAGTTAAACATCCTCAGTCCACCAACTAAATTAATGATATAGAGCATGGCTTTCTCCACAAAAGATCCGCTGTAGGTATACTCAAGCTACTGACTCATACCATCCATCAGTCATTTGACCAGCCTGGAGAAATGCATGCAGCAGCCCTGGATATATCTAAACCTTTTGACATTGTGGCACCATCCCCTGCTATACAAACTCCCTTGCTATGGCCTATCATCTTTTGTTCCTCTCTCATTATATTAGAGATAGAAGTATAACAGTATAAGATGATGATGTATATTCCAATCTCCACTCAGTCAATACCGCCGTGCCACAAGGATCAGTCCTGGCTCCAACCCTAGTCCACTTTATATCCATGATGTTTCATCTGTCACTCATAATCCCATCCATTCATATGAAGATGACTCGGCACTTCACAGTTCATTCATACTTAAACACCCATTCACAATGTTTAATATCTCTAACTTACAACTCAGTTCAACACTCTCCTTAAATCAAGACTTATCTACGATCACTGAATGGGGACAAAATAACTCTGTCTCACTGAACGTTAGGAAAACCATATACATACAGTTTCCTAAAAGACAAATTTATATTGCCTGATTCGTATAATATCTTCAATGCTACTAATATTCCTATCTCTAAAGGTATTGAAGTTATCGGTGTTTCACTTAACAGTGTCCTCAGCTGGACCTCTCATGTTAGATTACTTACTAAAACCTCTTCAAAGAAAATTGGATTATTGTACAGAGACCGTAACTTCTTCAGTAGCATGCAGCTAGCTATAATTTACAAGAGTCATGTACGCTCTCAGGTGGAATATTGCTCACCCTTGATGAATGGACGTCGAGAGGTTGCACTAAAATAAGTGGGCATAATTCATAACAAAGATGTTAGAAATATTAATAACCCTACTGTTACAAATGAACTACATCTCCTTCAACTAAGAAGGAATGTTGCTTCCTTTGCATTATTTTACAGATACATTTATGGTAAATGCTCAGACGAAGTTGCATCCATTGTACCACCTCTCCACGCCTTCCAGTGACCTACATGGTAAGTCTCATAGTGCTTATGACTGGACTGTCACACTGCCATATTGCAGAACTTCTTCCAATCAGAATTCATTTATTCCCTGAACTGCATCTCTTTGGAACTCGCTTAGCTAGATTGATTTCCCGTTAAACTTCAACTTATGGTTTTTCCAGTCCAACTAATTTTTTTTTTTTTAAGTAACAGAACGGAGGAAGGAAAAACAAATAAATAAAAAAAAGTAAACCATACACCAGATTACTGGTATCCTCCATTCATAAAAACGATCTGTATCAGTTGGATTTGAAAAGCTGTAGGTTGAAGTTTGGAGGGAAACAACTCTGGAGAAGCGAGTTCCAAAGAGATGCAGTTCGGGAAATAAAAGAATTCTTATAGGCAGAAGTTCTGTAATATGGCTGTGTGACATTCCATCATGAGCGCTACCAGATTACTCTGTTGCGTGGGGGAAGCCATTTAGAAGTGGCACAAGGATGGAACTTCGTCTGATCATTTGCCATGAAAATATCTGTAAAATAATGCAAGGGAGGAAATATTCCTTCTTACCTGTAGGGGAGGTAGTTTATTTGTAATAGCAGAGATATTAATAATTTTAACGGCTTTGTTCTGAATTTTGTCTAGTTGTTTTAATGCAACCTCTTTATGTCCTTTCTACAAGGGTGAGCAATATTTCAGCTGAGAGTGCACATGACTTATAAATTATAGCTAACTTCTCGTCAGTGAAGAAGTTAAGGACTTTGTATAATAATCCACGTTTGATTGAGGCGGTTGTAGCAAGTGATCTGACATGAGATGTCCATCTGAGAGCATTGTTAAGTGAAACACCGAGAATTTTAATACTTTTAGATAGGAATATTTATAGCACTGAAGGTAATATAGGAATCTGGCAAAATTGGTCTATTGGTAAATTGTTTATATTTGGTTTTACTAGCATTAAATGAGACAAGCTTAAAATCTCCCCATTCAGTGATCTTAGAGAAGTTTTGGAGATGGCTGTGCTGGGTTGTGAGTTAGAGATATTAAACTTTGAGACTGGGAGTTTAAATGTGAATGAACTGCAGTGTGTTGAGTCATCTGCAAATGAATGGATGGGATTACGGGTGATGGATAAGAGATCATTAATATCAATTAGGAACAGCGTTAGAACCAGAACTGATCGTTGTGGCACGCCGGTATTAACTGAGTGGAACTTGGAATGTATATCATGCACTTTTACTATTATTTTTCTGTCGCTGAGATCGAGGAAATTAGAGGAACAAAAGATGTTAGTCCATAGCAAGGGAGCTGGATAAAAGGGAATGGTGCCACACTCTGAAAAGCTTTTGAAATATCAAGGGCTACCTCATGAGTTCTCCATGTCTGTCAATCGATTGATAGATTGTATGTGTCAGGTGATTAAGTATATCATGGTGGATCTTTCAGGCCGAACACTATACTGTCTATTGCTAATTATGTTTTTTTTATTCAAGATGTTTAACTATGGGCATTAATTACAATCTCAAATACTTTACCAAGAGAGGACACGATATCTATTGGTCTGTAATCAGAAGGGTCAGAGGAACTTCCTTTCCTTGAAATTGGGTGGATATTGGCTTCTTTCCAAGAATTAGGGAATGAAGAAGTACCTGTGCATAGTCTGAATAATTTAGAAACAAGGCAATTTCTGGTAAGCAATTTTTAAAAATTATTGGAGGACTTCCATTTGGGCCTGGAGCTTTGTCGGTTGGTAAATTGTCAAGGTTAGATTTTTCGTATCTAGTCTGTATTTTAAGTGGAGCAATTTCGGGAGGGTCCAGTGCTAGTACTGGCACGTTCTGGCTGACTTCCTGTAAGGTAGAATTTCTGACAAATATACTGGCTACGTAATGCGCTTTACCACGTGGATCATACTCGTATTATGTAATGTTACCATGTGATGAGAAGGGTGGGTGGTGAATTGAGGGAAAGGAAGGCAATGATTGATTATGTGTGTGTGGATGAAAGGATGCGAAGATCTATATTGGATGCAAGAGTTTATAGAGGTTGGGGGAGTGGACTTTCTGACCACCACTTGGTGGTGGCCAGAGTTAAAGTTCAAGTAAGATGGAGGAATAGAAGAAGGGAAAGACGAGAGGAAGGAGTAGTTGCAAGGAGAGTGGAAAGGTTACAAGAGGATGAGAAAAAGGCAGAGTATAAGAGAGAAGTGGAGGAACGATTGGGCAAATATGAGTTGGAGCAGATGGAGGACGTGGAAGGTGTGTGTAGAATATTTACAGAAGAAATATGTGCAGCATGTGATGTGGTGTGTGGAAGGAAGAGAAGACGGAGGGGGGTGCAAGGAACAGCGTGGTGGACTGAAGAGGTGAAACGGGCTGTGGCACAAAAAAAAGAAAGCATACAATGAATGGATGAGAAATAGGGGCGTGGAAGAAGTTGAGAGGCGGAAGAGAGAGTTATATGTAGAAAGAAAGAGAGAGGTGAAAAGATTAGTAAGAGAGAGTAAGAAGAAAGTGGATGAGGAATTTGGAAGGAATTTGAGTGTAAAGTGGAGGGACTGTAAGAAAATGTTCTGGAAAGAGGTGAAAAGAGTAAGACAGGGTGGAAGTGAAGTTAGCAGGGGAGTGAAAGATAAAAATGGTAGATTACTACTAGAGAAGGGAGAAAAAGTGAGCAGATGGAGAGAACACTTTAAGGAATTGTTGAACGTGGAGGATGGAAGTAATACGAGTATAAGTGGCTGGGGAATGGCTGGAAGAAGGAGGGAGGTGAGAAGACAGGAAGAAATCAGTAGGATAGAAGTTGTGGAAGCAATAAAGAAAGTTAAATCAGGGAAAGCCCCAGGAATTGATGGAGTGTGTGGTGAAATGCTGAAGCATGGGGGAGAGATAGTAGTAGAATGGATGTGGAAGATGTGCAGATTGGCCTGGGAGGAAGGTAGAGTCCCGGAGGATTGGAAGTCAGGTATAATTATTCCCTTGTACAAAGGAAAAGGGGAAAAAGAAGTGCGTGGTAATCATAGGGGCATGTGTCTTCTTAGTATAATAGAAAAAGTGTATGGTAGGATACTTATTGACAGAGTTAGAGAAAGAACAGAGAAATTAGTTGGAGAAGAACAGGGAGGCTTTAGGGAGGGAAGAGGTTGTGTAGATCAGATATTCATTCTCAGATCTTTAGTGGAAAAGTTTCTAGAGAAGGGAAAGAAGTTGTATGCGGCTTTCATGGATTTGGAGAAAGCATATGACAGGGTGGATAGACTAGGATTGTGGAAAGTGTTAAGAATATATGGAATAGATGGGAAGTTGTTGAATGCTGTGAAGAGTATGTACGATGGTGCGAAGGCTGCAGTGCGTGTGGATGGTGAACTAAGTGAATTTTTCTCTTTGAAAGTTGGGTTGAAACAGGGATGTGTCATGTCTCCATGGTTGTTCAATCTGTACATGGATGGGGTAATAAAAGAGGTACAAGGTAGGGTAGTGGATGTTGGAGTGGCCCTGGTGAGAGAGGATAGTGTTTGGAAACTCCGTGTACTGTTGTTTGCAGATGATACCGTGTTGTTGAGTGAAGACGAAGGGGAGCTGCAAGGCTTGGTGGATGAGTTTGAGAGAGTGTGTAAGAAACGGAATCTAAAGGTGAATGTAGGGAAGAGTAAAGTGATGGTCTTTGAGAGAGGTGAAGTCAGTGAATGTACAGCGAGGTTGGATGGTGAGGAATTGGAAAATGTGAGTACGTTTAAGTACTTGGGTAGTGTGATGAGTAAGGATGGAGGTTTGGAGGGTGAAGTGCTTGAAAGGGTACATCAGGGAAGAAAGGTTGCTGGTTCTTTGAAAGCAGTGATAAGAATCAGGGAAGTGAGCATGGAAGTGAAAACGTTACTACATGACAGTATTGTGATACCAATTCTAACGTACGGAAGTGAAGCTTGGACGTTGTTGGAAGGACACAAGTCAAGAGTGAGAGCCGTGGAAATGAGTTATTTAAGAGGAGCCTGTGGAGTCACATGGAGAGACAGGCTGACGAATGAGGATATAAAGGAGCATTGTGGTGTGGATATGGATGTGATAGGAAGCGTTATGAGGAACACACTGAGGTGGTTTGGCCATGTGGAAAGGATGGAGGGTCAAAGACTGACGAAGAGAGTGTATGTGAGTGAGGTGGAGGGGGAAAGAGGGAGGGAGAGGCCGAGGATGAGATGGAGAGATGGGGTGGAGAGGTATATGAGAGAGGGGGTGTGAGTTGGGAGCAGGGGAGTGAAATGGCGGGGGACAGGGCGACTTGGAGGCGATTTGTTTGTGGCCACCCCAAACGGGATTGAGGCGTCTGGCAATAGATAGATAGATAGACCATCTGAAGAATTTAGTGGGGGAATGGGTGATGATATGTTAATGTTATTGTTGAAAGAACTGAGTTGACCAGATTATTCTATTGTCGTTAGGACTGTTTAATAATTTAGATGCTTGGTTGAAAGTTTGATTTAGCCATTTAAGTCAGTAACATTGTAACTGTAGCTAAAATTAGTCTTGGTATAATAGGAAAACTTGCGAGCAATTTATATCATACCCGCCAATCATTTCAATGGAAGCCTTTTTTTCTGACTTACTTACGTACTGTATATTGTGGATGCTAGGAATTTAGTTTTGTTAAAAGATAATCCTCTTTGCGAACCCAAAGTCCCATTGGATATCCCGAGCAAAGGTTTTATGGTTTCACCATGAAAGTGAGTCAGTGGAGAAAGGTCAAAGTACTGAACGACAATCTCCTCTCCTGTGCCATAGGGAAGAGGAGGCTGTTTACATCATAAGTGCTGGACGTTGGAGGCGCCACATCAGTACTTAACTGTACATATAAAGTAGTAGTTATATCCTGAACCTTTTATTCACCACAGAGAATCGTGGGTAGTCTTATCTATCCTTCTTCCATACACCTAACCAAAACACTTTGATAAAATGTTTACTTTGGTTGTCCTAGCGAGAGGTCATTTTGGTGATGTATAGTAATATAAGATGTCCTGCGATGCTTTATTTTTCTCTCTTGATGACACACTTTCATACAGAAAAGCTCATAAAGAAAATTTAGGTACTTTTTTAAATATAGAGCTGTGGTGGGACGCTGAATAACAAACTACCATTGAGAGTGTCGAGGGTCTAAAATTTGAGAACCTTTTCTCTAATTCACCACTTGGTGCCCCACATTTCCCTTCCCATTGTCCTTATTTATCTCTTCTCTCATTCTCTTCATCACTTCACCTCACTATTTAACTTTCTTGCTTTTTCCGGTTTGTTTGTTACCGTCCTTAGTTTCTATTATGTCATTGTTTTTTTCCTTTTTCTTCTCTCCATTATTTATTTTTTTCCTCTCGCCTTTCTCACATCCCGATTTCTTTCCATTCGTCAACTCTCTTCGTCCTTTAACCTCACTCTCCTCTGTACTTACATGAACTTGCTCTCTCTCTTTCTCTCTCTCTCTCTCTCTCTCTCTCTCTCTCTCTTTCCTGGTTGCTCTTTCAAAACATTTTCCTTTTTCCTCCCTGCGCTCGACCAGCTCTTCCTTTCGCCTTTCGTCCATTTCTCCTTGATATTAAATTCTCCCCAGTTCTTGCTCCTCTCTTATTTTCTGTCTTCTCTTTTCTCCTCCTCTGCTCTCTCTCTCTCTCTCTCTCTCTCGTTTGTGTCTGTTTGTCCATTTGCCTATTATCTAGCAAAGTGTCTATCCGTTTAAATATCCATCTTTGTGTCTGTATCTATCTATTTATCTATCAGTTTATATCTGTATATATCTGTTTACCTGTGTTTATCAGTTTATCTACGTCTTTATATATCTATCTACGTATTCTTTTATCTCTCCGTCTGTTGATCAACCTTTCAGTCACTCTGTCCAACTATCTATCCATCTTTTTCCAGTCATGTCCGTCTCTCTTCGTGATATCCTTATTATACTGTCCCTCTTAAACATTACATCACTGGTTCTCGTCTTCCCTGCTCCCTTACTTTATTCTTTCACTTTGCCTTACTTTCCTTCGTTTTCCCCCCGCCAATTTTGTCCCTTTCAGCTTTTTAATTATCTCCCCTACTTCACTTATCTCCACATTTTTCTCATTATTACTCAGTTTTGTTTTGCTTTTCCACTGTCATCCTTTTCCATTCCATTTTTTCTTTTCTTTCTATTATCTTTTTCAGTCTTTCTCTCTTTCGTCTTGCCTCTCACTCTCACAAATATAGAAATATAGGTGTATCATCAATTCTTTGAGCACGCGAGCACACACACACACACACACACACACACACACACACACACACACACACACACACACACACACACACACACACACACACACACACACACACACACACACACACACGCACGCACACGCACGCGCTCGCGCGCGCACACACACACACACACACACACACACACACACACACACACACACACACACACACACACACACACACATGCACGCACACACAATTACACAGGCATATCATAATTTCTTTCCTCAGAAAACAGTTCAGTTACACCCGGCTGATGCTCCCTGGATTTCTCACAGAATTATGTGATTTATGCAGTAGAAAAACCGAGCTTTCAGCCAAAACAACCAGGACCTTTGCAGAAGACTGTGTAACAAGCTGCAACATGAAATTCGAGCAGACAAGAAACCTTTTTATCCCACCTCGCTTCAAGACTTCACGCAAGACAACACTGGTGAGTGGCAAAATTAAGCAGCTAATTGGGTGCAATAAACAGAAAGTTTCCTCCTTCCGTTGTGATGATGAATCAGAGTGATAAAGCTGCACACAGGATTAAGTCATTTTGTTGGCATATGCCAGTGGGAGCTGGGAGGTGGGCCCTACAGCCCACCTTCAAGCACCTTCTCCTCCTGACTCTGTGGTGGAGTCTCAAATTACCAGCCACATTGAATCTCTCAAGAATAGGTGGTCCACTACGCCAAAAGACTTACCAGTCAATGTGTATAAGGAATTCGCACCAAAGCTAGGAACACCTCACTTCCATAGTTAATGCTTCACATAAACAAGATAATTGCCCCAATCTTTGGTAGCCAGGATATATTACTGCACTAATAAAATCCACTAATCCGGAAATCCTTGACAAAGTGCGTCCTGTTGCCATCACATCCATTCCCTGTCTGATTTGTGAGGGATTTGTGTTCGGCTGGGCCTATACTGACACTGCAAGTTCAACTGACCCTCAGCAGTTTGAAAATTTAAGTAATACTCCACTACACATTACGTTGTCACTTTCCTAGACTTCATTTTCCAAATTCTGAAGCAACGGAAAGCACCTGTTGCACAATTTTTTGGTGAACTTTACCAAAGCATTCGACCCAATGAACCACATCATAATCATGAAGGGGACAGTCGAGCTGAGGCTATGAGGAAACCTGATTACGTGGCTAACAGACTTCAGACTTCCTGTCAGGGCGCTGACAAACTGTAAGATTTAGGAGGATTGCCTCCACCTGCCTCCCCTTCTTCTGCGGCGTACCACAAGGCACCAAAATGGGTCCACTGTGCTTTCTCATACAAATTAATTCCGCTCTGAGGGATACAACCCATTGTTGTAATAAGTTGATGATTTTACATATGGTGTCACTATTGACAACACCCCCCCGGACTTTGGTGCAATGCAGGACATCACGAACAACTTGAGAGAGTGGACCACCACCAACAATGTCACAGTCAACCATACCATGACAGTACTGATTCCCATCAACCTGGAGACAAACAAAATCGTGTCCCCTGGTGTCACACTGAAGCACTCATGTCTTTAAACAGGTTAAAGATTTAAAAGTTATTAGAACCACCATAGACAGCACCCTCATTTGGAAGAGACATATCAGTGTCATCAACAAAAGTGCATCATTCTGCTTCTATCTACTCTGATGACTACAATCTCTGTGTGTCCCTTCAAAGGAACGGAAGACCTTATACAACGCCTTCATCTTACCACTGACTGCCCAGCCTGGTCATACTCCCTCACAAATACACAGTCAGAACTGCTTGAAAAAGTGCCGAAAAGTGTTCGCAAAGTCATACAGGGACACACATGTACTACTTACCACCACGGCTTGACAGCATTAAACATTCCCAGTCCTGCTGACCTGTACAAACAATTGACCACAAACACTGATGTCAAGTTACTTATTCACTCCTCGATACTGCTTCTTCCTTCACCCCCATGCCCCAGCACCTACTCAACCACCCAGCACCACAACATAATAACAACTATTGGCGTCGTCACAGATCAGTGGAAAGAAGTCCCATCCCACGCTTAATGAATCTGATAAACAACCAGCGAAACTATTCACAGTGAAACAGTGCCCCAGCCTTCCCCTCCATGTAGAACTAAGCCCTCGTAACTAATAAGCTTCTTCCGTGATAGGCTAGTGATAATCAATCTGCTAAGTTCCTAATGCATTATTTGTAAGTATAATACGACTAGTAGTACAGTACGAGTATTATAGCGATAATAGAATAGTGGGAATATTAAACTAATATCAAAGTAGAGTTATCGTATTATTGTAGTAACACTGGTTATCCACAACAGAATGAATATCGTTTATTCAATTATATGCACACACACACACACACACACACACACACATATATATATATATATATATATATATATATATATATATATATATATATATATATATATATATATATATTGTTACGGAACAGAGAAAGATAATGTACACATTAAGTGAGAATACTAAGAGCCACTACTGTCCCGTAAAGTTCCAGGTTCAAAACAAAAGAGTTAGGTAAAATTACAAGTTAAAGTTTAATGCTCAAACTAACAACAAAACATTCAGGACTCATAAGGATAATGTAAGGACAAAAAACAGGTTAAATATATGGTTAACTGCAATAGCCTCTATTAACACGAAACTAGCAAGAGTAAATTTACCTAAGTCAGCCCTGTTAAAATGAGATACCAGATAATACTCAGTGAATGCCAGATATATTATTACAGATACAAAATATTATTAATGATGGCTGACAATAAGAACCTTAAATAAATTACAAAAAACCTTTTGGTCTAAGAACTAACCTTATGCTACACAGTACAAGAAAAAATGCAACAACAGTTATACTCAGATTACACACAGCTGCTAGATGGTTGGAGACTTCCTGAGCACTCACAATAATAACAACTATACAGGGGAGGACAGAGATGTGAGCAAAATGAGGAGTAGATCTAAGTGGCAATAATGCAGAGACTGAGCTCATTATATAGGGGCCAGCAGAGCTTGATACAACTTGTAAGAAGGACGCGCAAATGAAGCCATAGGGAACAAAAAGCTGATAATCCTGCTCTGAACAACAGAAAGGACGACTTACTCTACTATAACGGTAGAAGGGGGACTGAGGCAGAACACGCTCGTGATCAAACATGCAGCATACTGTGCGTTAAAATTACACAAAGGATGATGAAATCATAGGCTATGTAACACCTCCCCACAAAGAAAAAGAAATTTACAAAGGAAATTTCTTTCTACTCTAAAACAATCTGTTTAAAGTCTAGATAAGCAATCTGCAATAACATTTTCTTTCCCCTTGACATGTTGTATGTCTAATGAATACTCCTGGAGAAGTAGACTCCATCTTGTCAATCTCTGATTTTTATCTTTAAACTTACTAAGGAATTTCAGTGGGTTATGATCGGTATAAATGACTATGGGGTCAAAACCAGAACACAAAAAAATTAAAAATGCTGTAAACCCAAAATCAAGGCCAAAAGCTCTTTCTCAATAGTTGAGTAGTTCTTTTGAGGTGAACTTCTTACCGTAATAAGATACAGGGTGTTCAGTACCCTGATCATCCTCTTGCAGCAAAACAGCTCCAGCTCCTGTATCACTTGCGTCAACAGACATCTTAAAAGGCTTAGCAAAACTTGGAGTAGCGAGCACTGGCTGACTTAATAGGATAGCTTTAAGTTTGTTGAAAGAGGATTCACAGTTATCAGTCCATACAAATTCAATTCCCTTTTTCAGTAGGTCTGTAAGTGGTGATACAAGAATTGAAAAGTTAAGAACAAATCTCCTGTAATAACCCACCATTCCCAAAAATCTTTATAGCTCTTTCCTACTTTTAGGTCTGGGAAGATCACTTATAACCTGAACCTTAGCTGCTGGTGGTGCAACATGTCCATCACCAATTACGTACCCAAGGTACTGAACTTTAGCTTGACCAAACTCACACTTTGATAAATTAGCTACAAGATTAGCCTGAACCAAACACTCAAGAAATTTACTGACATGGCATAGGTGATCTTTCCAGTTGTCACTGAAGATTAATACATCATCAATATAAACAACACACCCTGCCAAACCCTCTGTTACAACATTCATGAGCTTCTGAAATGTGGCTGGTGCATTCTTCATACCATATGGCATTACAGAACATGCAAAAGTCTTTCCTAGTGTTACAAAACGTGAGATTTCCCTAGCACGTTCAGTCATAGGTACTTGCCAGTATCCCTTTAACAAATCAAACTTACTTATGTACCTAGCCTTTCCGATCTTGTCTATGCAATCTTCCACACGAGGGAGAGGGTAAGTGTCTGTTTTGGTTATCTGATTAACACGTCTGTAGTCAATGCAAAGCCGCTGTGACCCCCCTGGCTTAGGGACCAGAGTGACAGGAGAACTCCACTCGCTCTGACAGGGCTCAATCATCTTGTGGTCCAACAGGTAGCCAAGCTCCTTCTGGATGAGAGGAACTTTCACTGGGTTCACACGGTAAGGAGGCAGTTTAATTGGCTTTGCGTCTCCAACATCGACATCATGCATCAACACAGTGGTTCTTCCTGGAGTAACACGGAACACTTGCAGGTACTCCCGCAGTAATGCCGAAAACTCCTGCCTTTCCTCAGGAGGTAGATGAGAAAGCTTATTCTGGAGATCATTCATGATATCAGGATTCTTCCCCAAACTATAACTCAGGCTCATACTGCATGGGAGAGCTTCACTTGCAGACTCGGGTGGAACAGCTACAGTGCAGACTGGATTATTTTCGTCCCACCTGTGATATAACTTCAGCATGTTGATGTGACATAGTTGCTTGTTCTTTCTACGATCTGGTGTGGCGATGACTTAGTTGACATCACTGAGTTTCTTCTCCACGAAATAAGAACCACTAAACTTGGCTTGAAGAGGTTGCCCATGAACCGGTAGCAGAATCAAAACCTGATCTCCTGGCTGAAAGTGGCGTAACCTGGACTTCTTATCATACCAAGTTTTCATCTTCTCCTGAGCAGCTCCTTAATTCTCTCTCGCCAGCTGTAAAGCAGTGGACAGCTGTTCTTTGAACTTCATTACATACTCCAGCAGGTTGACGTCATCTTCCTCCGACAGCCAGCATTCCTTGAGTAACTTAAGGGGTCCTCTTACTTCATGGCCAAACAGTAGTTCAAAAGGTGAGAAGCCCAGTGATTCATTTGGAGATTCTCTTGCAGCAAACACAACGAATGGAAGACCTTTATTCCAGTCTCTCTGATGTTCCAAACAGTATTTCTTGAGCATCGATTTGAGTGTTTGATGATATCTCTCCAACGCTCCTTGGGTCTGGGAATGGTAAGCTGAAGACGTGATCTGGGTGATGCCCAACTCTTTCAGAGACTGCTTGAAAACGTTTGACATGAAATTACTCCCCCGGTCTGACTGTACCTCCTTGGGCAGACCAAACTTGGTGAAGAACCCCAACATTTCCTTAACTACGTTCTTTGCTGAGATATTTCCAAGTGGAATGGCTTCAGGATAACGAGTAGCCATATCAATCAGGGTCAACACATAAGAAAATCCTGAAGAAGTCTTAGGAAGAGGGCCCACAATATCCACCAACACACGGGTGAATGGCGCCTCAAAAGGAGGAATGGGAACTAGAGGTGCAACCTTTTTGGTCTGATTACACTTCCCCACAACTTGACAGGTGTGACAAGACTTACAATGCCAGGAAACATCCATGAAGATACCTGGCCAGTAGAAGTGTTTCAGAATGCGTGCCACAGTCTTCCTCACTCCAAGGTGTCCTGCCAAACTGGAATCACTAGCCACTCTAATGATATCCTGCCTACAAACACGAGGGATGACAACTTGATGTACAACCTCCTATTCACAGTCGGCTGATGCTGTTGGGGGTCTCCACTTCCTCATAAGTACTCCTGACTTTATATAATAAGAAGTAGAAGCACCAGCTGACTCTTCCTCACTGCAAGCAGAGTTAGCTAGACCTTTCAACTCAGGGTCAGCAACCTGCAACTCAACCAACTCTTGACGAGACAAATTATCAACACAACGGGGTACTGCCTCATCTGGTGAGTGGGCCAAATTAGCAAGAAAAGTGTCAGCTAGGATAACATCATCATCATCATTATCCTCTAAATCACCAGTAACTTTAGACTTAGCCCTAGTGACAGCACAGGCAGGGAACACATCAGGGACATCACAATCCTGGGACGCAGCCACTGGCTCACTAGACAACTGAGGAGCTGGACACACTTGACTTCCACAAATATCATTTCCAAGTAAGAAAGTTACACCTGACATTGGGAGTGTCTCAACCAAACCAACCATAACGGAACCATTAACAAAACCAGATTCTAAATTCACTCTGCACAGAGGGACAGAGAAGTAATTATTCCCTACGCCTTGTAAGATTACAGTTTCATCAGAGGAATTAACATTAGAGCCTAGAACACTGGTCAGCATAAGGGATTGGCAAGCACCTGTATCACGATATATTTGAACTGATTTCCTGTCATTACTGTCCAGAGGACTGACAAAACCATCAGACAGGAAATTAGCACATGAACTCTTGAGAGTGTCACCCACGTTACTGCTCAAAAGAGGAGCTCCATCATGAGAATTTAAGTTACCCCTCAAAGCAGGTTCAGTTAACTCAGTTAAAGAATTCTGGGAACTCTCAAGGGTGGACACTAAACCAATTGACTGAATATTTAAAGACTCCTTTTTGTTCACATCACGCTGTCTCCTGAAACATTTCTCCGTAGTATGACCAAGCTTACTACAATAAGTACATTGACTTTTCTGAAATCTAGAGGTGAAGCTGGTATTTACTTCCTGAGAAACATCATCTTTATTCTCTTTCCTGTTACCTGTACTCTGAGTAGAGGTAACGTACTTACTCTCAGCTTTCCCTTTTTCTTTAGAATATCTCTTGTGAGTGAGAACATATTCATCAGCTAAAACTGCAGCATCAGACAAATTATCTATTCTTCTCTCATCAAGATATAGGCTTACATCTTTACTAATACACCTTTTGAAGTTCTCCAGCAAAATCATCTGCTTAAATTTACCAAAATCAGAATCCACATTCTTAGAATTTAACCACTGCTCTAACAGATCTTCTTTGATTTTTGCATACTCAACATGGGATTGCTTATCTTGCTTGTAAGTTGTCCTAAATTTTACTCTATAGGCTTCAGGAACAAGCTCATAGGCCTTAAGAATCAAGCTCTTAACTACATCATAATTATCAGATTGATCCTGAGGCAAAGATGCATAAGTTACTTGAGCTTTACCGGTGAGAACAGTTTGAAGGAGTACTGGCCAATACTTTTTGGGCCAATTAAAACCTGTAGCTACCCTCTCAAACAACTGAAAATGCTTTGTTAAATCAGATTCATTAAAAGGAGGGACAAGTTTAACATTTTTTGCCACATCAAAATCATCAGAGCTAGATGATCCAGTTCCACCTTGTTTCATGCGATACTCATGGTCTGCCTGAATCCTAGCTAGTTCAATTTGTGCCTGAGCCTGTATCTGTGCCTCCTGAATCCGAGCCTGAGATTCAGCCTCCTTAGCATTTGCTTGAAATTCAGCCTCCTTAACACGAGCCTCCTGCAGGGCTAGCTGTAACTTAGCTATTTCAATCTGCGTTTGCTCATTTGGAGGAGTTACATTAAACAAGCTCTTATTAATCATGCCAACAATTTGATCTTTAGAATGATGAGAGTGAACTGCAATTCCCAGTTTTTGAGCAACAAGCTTAAGTTCATTCTTTGTTCTGTTTTCTACATCACACACTGTTTGCACATTTGACAAAAAATCTTTGGCTTCGTCAAGTGTAGTAATAGTAGACATCATGAATAAATCACAGTCACAAAATATCAAGAAATATCCTTATGATAATATCCTGAATATCCTGATAAGAAGTCGCCAAATTTATGTTACGGAACAGAGAAAGATAATGTACACATTAAGTGAGAATACTAAGAGTCACTACTGTCCCGTAAAGTTCCAGGTTTAAAACAAAAGCGTTAGGTAAAATTACAAGTTAAAGTTTAATGCTCAAACTAACAACAAAACATTCAGGAATCATAAGGATAATGTAAGGGCAAAAAACAGGTTAAATATATGGTTAACTCCAATAGCCTCTATTAACACGAAATTAGCAAGAGTAAATTTACCTAAGTCAGCCCTGTTAAAATGAGATACCAGATAATACTCAGTGAATGCCAGATATATTATTACAGATACAAAATATTATTAATGATGGCTGACAATAAGAACCTTACATAAATTACAAAAACCTTACTAGGCCTAAGAACTAACCTTATGCTACACAGTACAAGAAAAAATGCAACAACAGTTATACTCAAATTACACACAGTTGCTAGATGGTTGGAGACTTCCTGAGCACTGACAATAATAACAACTGTACAGGGGAGGACAGAGATGTGAGCAAAATGAGTAGATCTAAGTGGCAATAATGCAGAGACTGAGCTCATTATATAGGGGCCAGCAGAGCTTGATACAACTTGTAAGAAGGAAGCGCAAAGGAAGCCACAGGGGACAAAAAGCTGATAATCCTGCTCTGAACAACAGAAAGGACGACTTACTCTACTATAACGGTAGAAGGGGGACTGAGGCAGAACACGCTCGTGATCAAACATGCAGCATACTGTGCGTTAAAATTACACAAAGGATGATGAAATCATAGGCTATGTAAAATATATATATATATATATATATATATATATATATATATATATATATATATATATATATATATATATATATTTTATTCCCTTGTCTTCTACACTCACAGTCTCCCCATCTTATTGACTTCCACTCACCAGACATTATTTGCCGTCCATAGTCGTGAGTGTCTGCTCCTCTCAGCAGAATTGTTGTTTCCCAGGACACTCCCAAATCTGTCCCGTCTGCCAGCCACCTAAAGCTATACACAACTGCTCACCCATATGCCTCTGCTTACATCTAGTTCCTGCAGCACTGTCTTGTCCTCACTCGAACTGTCTAGCTCCACCTGAAACACTTTTTTTTTTTTTTTTTTCATGTGACCAACTCTGGGCATAGGCTTCACAGCCTGCTTTTAAGGCCCAGTAGTCCTCCTACACGCCGCACACCTCTACATGTCACCACATCGGCGCTAACACCCACCATCCATACTGAATACATGCTAGGGCTGTCTCATACAGGACTGGTGTATTGGTATTAGCAGGGGTATTTTTACGACATGTCGGCGGGCCTTCTGGTAGATCAGTAAAGTCTGATTTTATGAAATTCAAATCCTTAAACTGTTCCCTGCCTCAGCAGGATTTGAACCCGGGTCCGTCAGGACTGCAGGCCAACCCTCTACCAATTGAGCCACCACCACTTGTATTAAAACTGATCTATAATGCTTTTTGGGGTACCTTCTAGTTACCTCTTACTAAATTTGATTATTTACTTGA
Organism: Coenobita brevimanus; assembly: GCF_032717465.1. Taxonomy (NCBI): domain Eukaryota; kingdom Metazoa; phylum Arthropoda; class Malacostraca; order Decapoda; family Coenobitidae; genus Coenobita; species Coenobita brevimanus. Next base: position 14,243,746 of record NC_137018.1, on the reverse strand, counting down.
GCACCGAGCAGTACACTTTCTCATAACCTTTGTTTGTTTGCTCCACACCCCACAAACGTTCCTTAGTACTCCACAAGAGTCAGGTCTACGTTAAAAGATCTCAAGAACTTCGCATAATTAACTGTCATCGACTATTTTCACTCCTTATTTCTTTCCTTTTCTGTGATTTCCATTGTCTCCCAACGTCTATAAGTTTTTACTGCAGCTCATCCTCCTCCGGTGGTTTTTGCTCTAATTTACTCATGATGTCTGCTTTTAATAGCCTTATACAAGTGCTCATAGGCCCTTCAGGCCCCGTCGCATTTTCTCCGGTGGAGGGCTCTTGCGCTGCGCGCTCACTTTCTCGTGTTTCACACTTATTTCCTCGTGCTTCGCACTTGTTTTCTCGCGCTTCACGCGCGTGTTGCGATATATTCAGGTAATCTGAGTCACGTTTATGTGCTGTTCTAGTCTAACGTTATCACTATCGGCCGTCAAGGCGACATCGCAGGGCCCATGATGGTTTGGTTATGTGCTGTTCTAGTCTAAAGTTGCCACTTGGATTTTTTGCAGCTAACCAATTGATCGTGTTATTTGCAGCTTCTGGAATGGAACCCAAGTTGTCTGAACGGAAGTCTGAGATATTAACCACTCGACCACGGCAACCGACCGGGCGTTCGGGAGCGGCATTTATTGGTCAAACTTTGATCATTGATTAAATATAGTAAAAGTTTTTCAGTAGTGAAGGGACCAATTTTTTTCACTTGAACGAATTTTTTGCGATTTTTGTGCCAATTTTGGTGCGATTTGCATGTGTCGTTTCATCTGCCCAAAATACACACAGCCACACAGACTCACGGCTACTGCTATAGTATATTAGAAGCCACTTTCAGCAACTTCCGACACTCGGTGTATAACAGTTTTTTCCCCCTCTTCATTTTCTTCTCATCCAATTCCTACTCCTACACTGCCGACTCTTCTTACGTTGAGATTAAATGGGTGCTAGACAGGCCAAGGGGTCGAGGGGATGATCGTCTCCTCTCTTTATGTGTCTTTACCCTTGCTCCACAAGTGTTGGCTTTGTCATGGTCGGGATCAGTGACAGTATCCAATGTCTTTATAATAAAATTTCGGGACACGTGCATTGGAGGAGTAGGGGGAGGAAGATGCAGTAGTGACGTCACTTGGCGTTAGCGCTAACATAGAATATGGATTTAACGATATTTGAACAGGAACTATAATAAAATATCTTGGCAGCATATAAATTATTTTTTACTTTTATTTATTATTTTTTATCACACTATTTCCAGTAATTTTATGGCTAGATAAAATGCTGGTGATAAAAGTTGACAAGTTTATGAAAGGTTGATGAAGAGCCGGTTTAAGGTAGGTAAGGGGCTGATGAAGGTTTCTTCTATGACACGGGTTATATAGTTCAGCAAATGTAAGGGAAAGGTAGGAATTAAAGAAAAAAAATGTTTACATCCACCCGTTTATTACAAAACTGGATATTATTAACTAGATTATCATATATATATATATATATATATATATATATATATATATATATATATATATATATATATATATATATATATGTATATATATATATATATATATATATATATATATATATATATATATATATATATATATATATATATATATATATATATATATATATATATATATACACACACAGTAGTAAGACAAGATCAAGAGAATCATCTTGATCTTGCCTAAGACAGCCTGGAAGGGAAGTCAAGATCACAACATCAGTTAACCGTCACCCACCAGTGGCTCGTGACCAAATGAGTTGAAAAATCATCACGTTACCAAGTGATGTCACAACGCTTGGTGCGCAGCATGGAAGCGTTTTTTCAAGTGTCCCAACATGTTATTGTATGAACTTTGACATTATCCTGAGTTTGGCTGTCCCGATATTCCTTCCCCCGTGTTCTCGCCCCGCGCCCCACAGGTGGGGCAGAATAGTCCCGGGCCCCATGGATAGGACCCTTTGGTGGCCACAATGTATGGAGGTCCATCCCAGAATGTGAACTCTCAAATGATGGCGGTGGGCGACGACAGCAGCGTCTGTATAACCATCACTTGTAACATAAGTAGGAAGTAAATAACATGATTATAACACCTGAAAAAACATACACATAAACCTGCAGAGTGACTGGCTGGTTTAGTTCACGTGGGGTCTAGAGGAGGGAGAGTTTGGATTGAAAACGTGATAATTCACATTACAAGGGCATCAGGGAATCGCTGCGGGGGAAAATGTCAAGGAGTGATTGTATTGCATCCAACTCAACACAAGTCACATGTTAAACGGTAATGTATGAAGGAGTACAGTTTGGTGTCCTTGGTGAGGGTGGCATAAGCCGGAAGTGTGGGTGATTCATTTTGGGGAATACAACCGTCATCCTGAACCAAATTACCAATACCTTGAACACTCTGAAGTGTCTGAGCAATATCATTGGCAGCACAATTAAGAGTAAATTGCATAACTAGGTTTATTCGTAGAGAAATAACGTTCATCATTATGTCTACCAAATACAGGTGTAAAATCATTTATTTGGTTATTTTTCAAAGCTGAGATGCAATGTCCTGGTTGAGAAATGTAGCACTCTCACAGGTGTTTGTGCTTGATCTTAACATAGGACCTTGTGGGTCGAAAACAAGTAGTTTTTGGTGGGTACGACACTGAGTGAAATCGTCTAGTAGCGTACAATGTAAACAATTTTCACTTAGTGCAATAAATTTGGCAGAGGGCACTGTCTGTACAAAGATATTTGCATCGGGGACTCTATAAGGCAATGGAGTGATTTGGAACACATCAAAAATATCTGATGGGTCATCCTGAACCGGAATAAGCAAGTAGACGCACATTGAAGAGGTCTGCAAGATATCTCTCGTATGAGTTCATGGTACAAGGCAAGGAATTCAGGACGGGCAGGGAAAAGAAGTCCTGGCCTTGTCAATGAGAAACTATTTAAAATTTCCAGCAACAATGTATTTAGCACAATATCTACACTCAGGCGAGCCTGCATCATGCTCTGAAGACCTAACTGAATCTCCAGATAACTGGCAATGATATCAGACAGCGCTAACTGAAGATTAAAAACAGCTTCAAAGATGCGAGCTTCGCCTTCAAATTGCAAGGTGCTGATAGAGAAAAGTATAATAATTGCATGCGAAATATTAGCTGCCTCCTGCAGCTTGCATATGAGACATAGCCCTAATGGTGATATTGAAAATCTGAGAATGAACATTCAATACTTGACGCTCTTTTTCATGTATCTTTTTAATATAGCCTAGTCTGGGATGAGTTTCGTTTACCTGATTTTGAGTTGCAGTACCTAATAAAGCATTATCAGTACCACCAACCAGATCAATCGCACTTCTGGGTTCACGACAGCTCAGTGGTTCATCTGACAGCAAACACTCAACAGAGTTTTTTAAATTCCCATATGTAATATTAAACACATGTTGGAATGAAACTAAGATTTCATTCAGAGATGATACAAGGAAGGATTAATTGTCCAAGTGATCTATATTCCATCTAACAGACTAAATGAAGCCTCGTGCATTAATAAGGGTTTTGCATTAACATAATAGGGACCACACAATGATTTGTCGAGGGAAGCATGGGGAGTGGATAATGGATGAGGTCTGTAGAAGCAGTTTGCTAATGTGGGTTAATGTGTCAAGTATTTCCTGACACTACGACTGCAAGCAGCAAAATCTGAAGCAAAATATAATAACTACTATGACTTAATCTCTGTTCTTTGCTAGTAATGTGTTTAGTCTTCCAGTGTGGTCTAAAGGTCTATCCTTAACTAGAGGTAAGTCTTCTACAGTCGTGTGCGATCTCAAGCTATACCTAGGAGCTGGTATTGCCTCCTCAAGGTCATTAGAAGAGGACGAACGATTAGGTGTCGGGGACCCCCTGCATCAACCTGGGATTCCCCGACCTCATTCACCTTACTCTCACTCCCGTTTCCACTCTAACGGTTCAGGTTATTAGTCCCCTACCGGTCAAACCGGTCGGGGACTATTGTTTTGCGTTATTCCGTCTACTGTCTCCCCAAACACACAGTTTGCCAGTCACCCAACCCAAACTGGACCTGGTTGGCGCATGACGTCGCGTGAGCTGTGCAGTGGAGCTCCCACTCTCTCACGCTGTCTGTATCCCCTGTGTGTACCGTGTGCACTGTTGTCCCTGCATGTCTCTGTTTCTCACTGTTTCTGCAGTGAAGATAAAAATGATACATAACCATTATAAGTATATAAGCAGTAATAGGTATCAATCAAAAATATCAGTAGGCTTTTTGGTTATATGCTAAACAAATTAATGTCCAATAGAAGAAGCAGCAGTCAATAATATCATCCCTTCAGTCCGAAGACATATTTATAATGTTTTCTTCCTACTAACACCAGACGATTTTATTCAGTACTGTGAGTCTCTGAGGGAAGGGGTTCAAAATTGTCTGGAAGACAGTTTTTAACCCCTGGTTTTTGTAAGAAGAAAACTTTAAAAGCACGTCCGTGAAGTGAAGTGGTTAACAGAAGTAGGTACATTCAGTCAAGTTTAATCATACAACCTGATTATAATAACTGAATCCGAGATGGAACAAGTCAGTAGTAGCTAAGAATATGGTAAACTAAGCATGACTAAATCATATGATAAGGATAAAGAACATACCAAGCTTGGTTAAACAGAAAGGACAAAAACTGGCATTCATTGGTTATTGATGTGACTGTTTTCATTTATTTATTTTTTTAGTTAACCTCTATTTACATCAGATTTTCTCCTGCACAAAGTAATTATTTTATTTAAATATCCTAATCTAAAGAAAACAGATATTTTAGCTAAGAATGAAGTGACCTTTGTTGGAGGTCAACACCGGCCTGTTCCATTTCAGATGTGAGTCCGTACACACTAACTCCCACCATGAACACCTTTAAATATCTCCCTCAAGACAAGTAACTGGGAATAAAATTTATCAGTATGCATGTCCAGTGGACCTGTGTTAATCATATCAGGCCAAGATTTGTTAGCAGACTCGCAGTAGAGGACAGCTCGAGTGACGTCACTAAACCACACCCCCAGTGGCCAGTGCTGGTTAGCAGACTGTGTGTAAAGGTAGACTCTGCGTCCGTCAGAAGGCTACCTCAGTATGTCCGTAAGTCTATCCGCAATTTCGTGTCCGCTCTGTAGCTTCCAAATACATGGACAGATTTTGATATAACTTCACACATTTGTTCCCCACACCATGACGGTGTGTCGCGCGCACCAACCAGTCATCTACTCTCAAGTTAAAGGTCATACCTGGGGCTCAAACAAGGTTGGGTGCTGTCATACTTAACACCAATACTTACATTCGTGTCTGCTCTGTAACTTCCACATGCATGGACAGATTTTGATAGAACTTCACACAGCTGTTCCTGATACTATGAAGGTGTGTTTTGCCCAACAAGCAGCCATCTACTCCCAGGGTCAAGGCCTTTACATACCCATATTGTGTACACAGTATATGCGTATTACTTTCATATCCACATTGTATATGCAGTGCATATTATGTATGGTTATCATCCGTTAGAGGGCTTTATATTGGATGACAATACTTCATTCACTTGTTTACTTCAACTTCAGTTCATTTACCATATCTTGTGTCTCTTGCATGTTTTGCTCTTCCTGCGTATCTTCCATCTTTTTATATATATATATATATATATATATATAGATAGATAGATAGATAGATAGATAGATAGATAGATAGATAATGAATGGAGGAAGGAAAAACAAAAGGGGAAAACAAAAAGTCCATGTGCCTAAAAGCATCCTCCATTCATAAAATATTTATAACAACTGGATTTGAGTTGAAGTAGATTAAATGTTTGTGGGAAACAACTCCCAGGAAGTGAATTCCAGAGAGTAGTAGTTCTGGGAATAAATGAATTTTGATAAGCAGAGGTTCTGCATTGCGGGGGAAAGAGTATGAATTCATGGGCGCTCCCAGCTGCCCGAGTATTTCGGGAGAAAATGTGAAGGGGAGGAACAACTGAAGCCAGTTCGTCTGAACACTTACGGTACAAAAATCTATAAAATAACGCTAAAGAAGCAACATCTTTATGTACTGATAATGGAGGAAGGTCTTGCGTGATGGCAGGATACTGATTAATCTAATGGCTTTATTTTGAATTTTGTCCAACTGCCTCAGTGCAACCGCTCCACATCCACTCCACAGTGGTGAACAGTATTCGACTGAGAAATCACATAACTTTTGTAAATAGTGGCCATCTGCTTGTCAGTGAAGAACTCACGAACTCTGTACATAAGTCCCAATTTTTTGGAAGCATTTTTAGCAAAGGATTTAACATAAGTTGTCCGCTTAGGTTGGGGTTTAGAGTAACACCTAGGATATCAATTGTAGTGGATATGGGAATACTGACACCATTTAAAATTATGTGAGAGTCTGAGGGAGTCTTTCTATTGGAGAAATTAATGTATTTAGTTTTCTGAGCATTAAATGAGACCAGAATTTTTTGTCCCCATTGATTAATTTTAGAAAGGTCCTGGTTCAGAGAAATTGCTGTGTTTATTAGGGAATTTATAATATCAAATTGTGTAAAGGAGGTACTAAATGTGAAAGAACTATGAAGGGTCGAGTCATCAGCATAAGAGTGTAATGGGTTGTGAGTGACAGATAGGAGGTCATTTATATGAATGAGAAAGAGGGTTGGTGCCAAAACTGATCCCTGAGGTATGCCAGCATTTATGGAATGAAACTGAGAATAAATACCATCTACCATGACCCGTATTTTCTATTATGAAGGTAAGAAGAAATTAGAGGAACCAGTGATGCAAGGCCATAGTGTGGCATCTTAAACAATAAGGCCCGGTGCCATACTCTGTCAAATGCTTTTGAAATATCAAGTGCTATTGTGTGTGTTTCACCATGTTGGTCTATTATTTTGTTAATCTGATGGGTAAGAAGGCAAAGAATGTCTACAGTTGAACATTCTTGTCTAAATCCATACTGCCGATCATTGATTAATTTATTGATTTCTAGGTGCTTGATTATGTGGTTGTTAATTAGCGTCTCAAAAACTTTGCCAAGAATGGAAGTTATTACAATTGGTCTGTAGTTTCATGGATCAGCAGTTGCCCCTTTTTTAGGAACAGGATGGATATTTGCTTCTTTCCAAGAAGCTGGAAAACTTGAGGTACGGATGCATAAGCGGAAAAATTTTGCCGATACAGGAGCCAACACTGAGAAGAAATTTTTAAGTACTATTCAAGGAATTTCATCTGGACCAGTAGCTTTGTCTGCTGAGAGATTCTGTAATACAGAACTTTGATTATCCCGCGAGTTGTTCCCAGATCAACATCCAGCACCTGGGCAATATATTCGTACCGGTATGGCAGAGAGTCATTTGAACCGTTCTCACCATCATCATCATCATCATCATCATCATCATCGGTCTCGTGTACTAGGTATGCACGACGAATATTACTGTTATCTTTAGTGGTGAGAGAAACTCCAGGGACCACCCCTACACGATCAGCATGCAGGATGGCGACAGCTCCATCATTCACTCTGTATAGCCTACCTTAACTACTACATCACTGGTGTGATCCGTGATTCTGTATAGTCCTGCGTAAAGTGGCTGTAGTTTCTTAGTAACTCCTCGCTTAGGAATTGTATGCATATGCAATCTGTCACCTACACAGAGAGGTTTGTAAGCAGCTTTCTTACTTCTGTAATTCCCATTCTCTGTACTAGCTCTGTTCAAGTGCAGCTGGCACCTCCGAAAAATTTTAGCTGCTATGGCTGCTAGCATGTACTTAATATCGTCCACATTATGGTGCAGCTGTGATCCCTTTATTGTCTGATATGGAACCTGTGGGTCTCTCAGGACAAAAGAAATTATGGAGAGTCCTTAACTGACCTTTTAAATCCCGAGTTATAGTCCGCGCAAGCCTAATGTATCATTTGGTGCCAATGATTTGCATACTTTCGATCATTATGCATAAGATCTGAATCACGGTTCTCTTCTCCAGTTCCACTAGCCCATTTGCAGAAGGATGGTAAAGTTTAGTTGTGATGTGACCCACTTGGAGTATGTCCATTGCTTCACGTAGTGTGACATTCACGAATTCTGCTCCTTGGTCAGTGACAAGTTGTTGTGGAGTTCCATGAATACATATAGCTCTCTCAGCGAATACACAAGCTACTTCCTCTGCCGTTTTAGCTTTTCATGACTCAGCAAAAAAAATCTGGTCAGTGTATCCACTCCCATGAAGTCATACTTGTATCCTCCCTGAGTCATATTCAACGGTCCTATAGAGTAATATCCATATAGACCTGATACCATGGCGCTGGCACATCTGGATGCCTCATAAGTGGGACCAAGGCATCCACCAACCTCTTGCAGGTAATGCACTGTGCGCAGTGCCGACACAGAGATGAAATATCCTTGAGCCAATATGCAAATCTCTTGCCGTGCTCAATAGTGACCTTGGTCCCACGATGCCCTGACAGTGGCAAGCGATGGGCCATATGTAATGGTGCTGGCAAACACTGTTCAGGTACAAGGTTGACGTATCTTACCTAGGACACTCTAGGCAAAACTTCATCTCATAAGGTCTTGCTTCTTTTCGATAAAGCAAAACTTCACCTCATAAGGTCTTGCTTCTTTTCGATAAAGCAATCCATCCTGGTGAAGACACTGTTCTTTTGGGACAGCCAGTTTGGGGGGCTGAGGGGCTTCTCCACGAAAGCACTGCTTTACCGTTCCCTGATGTCAGTATGCATCTTGCTGCTTCCGCAGTTCATCAAGGTTCCAGCTGACAGTGTCAGAGTTGGTCACGATTCTTGCAACAGCCAATATAACATCTGCCTCATCGTCGCTTGGTTCGCTGTGAAGACGTAACAAGGCATCAGCTACTTTATTCTGATGTCCAGGTAAAAAAGACATATTTATATCATACTCTGTAACCTGAATTTGCCATCTAGCAATCCTTCAAGACGGTAACTTAATATTAAACGACCATGTGAGAGGTCGGTGATTCATCTGCAAAATCACTTTGCATCCTAGGATAAGGGGTCGATTGACTGGTAGCCCATATTCTATAGTCATGGCTTCTTGCTCAATAGTGGCATAATTCATCTCAACCTTATTCATAGCTCTACTAAAATATGTTAGTGGCCTGAGAAATCCATCATCATCCTTGTGCTGCAGTACTCCACATTTTGCTGTATCTCTTGCATTTGTTGTCATGTAGATTGGCATATCAAAGGAAGGGAACTTAAGAACTACATTATCTGTTATCTGGCCCTACATATCTCTGAAAGCCTGATCAGCCTCTTCAGTCTTATGAGAGGCAAAGCAATCTTTGAGAAGCCATCGATGATTCTACGGTAATGATTAATTAATCCTACAAAAGACTGGCGTTCCTTCAGTGTTTGTGGGACTGCGATTTCTTTTATGGCTCGATCTTATCTGGCTGGGGTCGTAATCCTCCAGCAGAAATTATACATCCTAGGTAAGATACGTCAACCTTGAAAAAAATACATTTCTACAACCTATGAGTATGGTAAGTTGAGCTCCTACTCTAGGCAAAGCTTCATCGAAAGTTGGTACATGTGAATCAAAATCCTTACCATAGACAGTTATGTCATTCCAGTAAGTATGACAACACATCCCGCCAAGCCGATCAGGACCTCATTCATCATCCGTTGGAACGCTGCAGGGGCATCTTTCAAGCCAAAGAGTAGGCTATTATACTCCCAGTAACCGGCTGGTGAGGAAAATGCTGTCAACGGTCATGACTCCTCATCTAATGGTATCTAATGGTATCCCTGCCTTAAATCTAAGGTCATAAATATAGGATTCTCAGTTAACTGGCAAAGGATATGTGTGATATTTGGCAATGGGAAGAGGTCCGACACTATCTGCTTATTGAAGTGCCGAAAGTTGAGACAGATCCATAATCCACCATCTTTCTTGGCCACTGGGACCAGAGTTGAACAATAAGGTGATCTAGAGGGACGTATGGTATTTTGCCCTCCTTAGTCATTTAACTGTTGCGTAAGTGTTTCATGATACTTAGCTTGTATTTTACAGGGACGGCGATCCACGACTTGTCCCATGGCACAGATATGATGTAGGTATATGGCGTACTAGTAAGTGGTTCGTCAGGCAGAGACAACACATGAGAATGTTTTCGCACAAGGCGTTTGAGGGCATAGTTCTCCCGACTTTGCGGTGAAAACAATTATTTAGTCTCTTCAACCTTTCCTCCCTATGTGTTACACTGGTAACTTGGCCTTGCTCGTTGTCCTGACTTTCGTCCCACATTACCTTCTTAAATGGTTCCACTGTGCTTAATATATACTTGCCAGACATACTGATCCGGTAATGGGTAGCGTTAATATAGGCAACATAAATCCTGGATATTCCTTTCGCTTCACTCGGGACCACGTTCACTATCCCTGGCCATAACATAGCTGCGAAAGTACTACCAAGACACGGGGAAAATAAAGCAAGTGTCCACCCAGAAATAGCAGTCTCTAACGGGACGACGCCATATGTAAATGGATCTGTCAATCACAACTACCACACTTGTCATGCAGCATCCAGAGATGTTCTCTAATTAATCAGATAGGTCATACTCTGTTACGGTTAGGGAGGAAGCATTATCTATGCGAAAATCACCCCCTCCAACCTGTAATCCAACCTTCTTCCCATCAATTTCTATGCGCAACAGGTCTGGGATAACACGGACATTCCAAACAAAAATGAAATCGGACTCTAGAATCACTGAAATAGTACAGGATAAATTTCTGACTTCTTCTTACTTTCATACATGCGGCCTACTAACTTTTTGAGTAGGTCGATTTTTTTTTTTTATGCGAGGAAGAAGGAACCAAAGGCTGAGCCCGCAAAACAGTTCCCCCCCCAAAAAAAAAATAAAATAAATAATAAGGAAGAGAGCCATATTCATGCTCCATTCATTTCGAGATACCTCAACACACTGCGTTTGAAAGACTGGAGATCATAGGAAGTAGGAAATACAGACAGAGGGTATTCCAGAGGTGACCTGTTGCTTAAATGAAGGACTGGGAGTAACGGTTAACTCTCGCATTAGAGAGTTGGGCAGAAAAGGGATGAGAGTTCGTTGCTAGACAGGTGCTACGCGCCCGTCGTAGAGGTGGAGGGATGCAAGCAGACATTTCAGAGGAGCAGTGACCGTTGAAGTAGCGATAGAAAAGAGATAAAGAGGCAACAATGTGGCGAAGAGACATAAGTTGAAGGGAGCCAGTAAGAGAAGGAGAGTTGATGAGACGAATAGCCTTTGACTCCACCCTATTGAGAAGAGCTGTATGTGGGGAGCCTCCCCACACATGAGAGCTGTACTCTAAACAGGGACGAATAAAACCTGTGTATAAAGACAACAACTGTGCAGGGGTAAAGAAGGCACGGAGTCGGCTTAGCACACCTAATCTCTTGGAAGCAAATTTTTCAAGAGATGCAATATGATCTTTCCAAGATAAGTCCCGTGTGAATGAAACCGCAAGTATGTTCAAGGATGATGCAGAATTGAGCTGGATATTATTAAAAATTAGTTGGTAATCCTGTGGAAGATTCTGATAGGTTGATTGGTGTAAAATCTGAGTGTTTAATGCATTAAAAACAACAAGATTTTTTTTACCTCAGTCAGAGATACGAGCCAAGTCACACATTAGGGGTGCTATAGCCTCATCCCTTGTTTGTTGAAGTAATTGCTGAGATGGATGTTGCGGAAAGTGAATGGAAAGGTGAAGGGTGTAATCATCAGCGCATGTGTGGATAAGGTTAGATGTACAGCTTAGATGAATGTCATTTATGAATAAAAGGAATAGAGTTGATGATATGACAGAGCCCTGAGGAACACGACTGTTGATAGATGTAGGAGGAGAATGATTGCCATCTACAATAGCAGCTACAAAACGACCATAAAGGAAGCTATAGATGAAGGCACAGATAGAAGAATAGAAACCATGAGAGGGCAGTTTCTGAATTAAAGATTTATGCCAGACTCGATCGAAAGCCTTTGAGATGTCAAGTGCAATGGCAAAGCTTTCGCCAAAGTCCCGAAAGGAGGATGACCAAGACTCTGAAAGGTAGGTGAGAAGATCGCCAGTGGAGCGTCCCTGACGGAACCCCAATTGACGATCGGAGAGAAGGCTGTGATGGGAAAGATGCTTTAAAATTTTTCTGTTGAGAATAGACTCGAAAACTTTTGAGACACAGGATGTTAAAGTAATTGGACGATAGTTAGAGGGTTGGGAATAGTCACCCTTCTTTGGGGCTGGCTGAATGAGAGCAAACTTCCAGCAAGAAGGAAAGGTACAAGTTAAAAGACAAAGGCGAAAGAGTTAACCTAGGCAGGGTGTAAGCACAGATGCACAGTTCTTGAGGACAACAGGAGGGACTCCATCAGGCCAATATGCCTTGTTAGTACTGAGGCCAGTGATGACAGAAAAAACATCAGCTGAAGAAATGTTAATGTCAGCCATGAGGAAGTCAGAGGGAGGGAAAGTGATGGAGGAACAACACTGGAATCGTCTAAGATGGAACTGGAGGAGAAAGTCTGAGTGAAGAGATCTACTTTATCAGTAAAAGAAATAGCCACAGATCCATCAGAGTAGAAAAGAGGAAGGAAGGATGATGAGGTAAAGTTGTTAGAAAGGTGTTTGGCAAGGTGCCAGAAGGAGCGGGAAGAATTCGAGTTGGAGAGTTGAAAGCATGTAGTATGGATGAAATTATTTTTAGCAGAGCAAAGAACAGACTTAGCATGATTCCGGGCAGAATCATAAACAAGATTTGATTAAGAGATGGGTTGGCTCCGGTACCTTCTAGAGGCGCTCTCCTTGTTGCGGACAGCATTAGAAAAAGCGTGATTAAACCAAAGTTTTCTTGCATTAGTCAAAGGATATGAGAAAGTAATGTATGCTTCCATGCCCGAGAGAATAACCTCCGTAATGTGCACGGCACACTCAGATGGCTCCCGGCCATGGAAGCAATAATCATTCCAGGGAAACTCAAAGAGTACTGCCTGAGGGCCTCCCAGTCCGCAGCTCCAAAGTGCCACAACCGACATTTCTTTGGAGGGTCCACAGGCCGTACTGGAGCGATTTCGAGTTCATCACCACTTGCAGGCACTAGCGTTTGGCCTACATACAGCCGGAGCTCAGATATCATCACACTCAAATTCTCATAGGTTCCCTGGTTAATGAGCAATCGACACGTCCCCGTATCTAAGAGCACAGGACAATCCCTCATTTCCCCACATATTCCCATGATTACCATCAGATCCCTTGTGTTTCCAAAAGTCGCAACAAGTATTCTTTGTGTCTGTATGTGTGTGTGTGTGTGTGTGTGTGTATGTGTGTGTGTGTGTGTGTGTGTGTGTGTGTGTGTGTGTGTGTGTGTGTGTGTGTGTGTGTGTGTGTGTGTGTGTGTGTGTGTGTGTGTGTGTGTTCGTTCCTGACAAACACTGCTCGGTACGGTGAGTTGTTTTCTTACAGTGTTACGTCATGTTACCTGACCTGGGTTGCCTACTTCAGAGAAACAATGAGTTGCCATGTGACCCAACGCACCACAACGGAAACATCTGATTTTTCTTCTTTCTTCAACTGGCAAGTTGTTATCCTGGCCCTGCAAGATCGCTCTTGTGGCACGGCACGTGCAGGCTATGTGACCTGCAACACTACATCTGTTACATTTTCCTATGCCCATAAAAAGCAGGCCTAATACTTGCAACACGATTAACTAGCTTCACTAGTCGGGACCAGTAATCAAAGATCGCTCGTCTGGATTATGTTTTGCGAGTATCAATACTCGATGACCAGGTTGGAAAGGTTTCTCAGGAGAGTAAAGTTTCAGGAGATGTAGCAAAATGACGGATATGAACGGTACGAGATTAAGTCTCGCTGGGACAGACTTTGAGGGAGTTATGTGTTTTATAGCTAGGGGTGAAATTTAGCAGTGGTTGGATAGAGTGGAAAGGAAAGGGAGCAAAAGTGATAGATACGGTCGCTGTGAAATACAATGGACAAAATGAGTGTCCGTTCAGGCAAAACTAGGTACTGTTAATAGGAGGATATAGTACAACGAGAGTGCTACATGGATGCCATGCGTGTACCTTGAATATAAGGGACCGAGGAAGGGTGGAAATATCTGAAATCTATACGGGGGATGAAGTGACTTGACAGATTGAGTAATGACACTAAAGAAAGATGTATGAAAGCAAATGTAACATAGTAGATAGGGTAGCCTAGGATTTGTTAAAGTTATATAGCAGTATGTGGACAGTGGGTGATGAGAGGTTTATAAAGAAAACGTACATATCAAAGATGAAGGTAGGGAGAGGCCTAGGAAAAGACGGAGAGAAAGTGTGAAGGAAATTTTTAATCACAGTGGTCTGAGCATTGCAAAGGTAAAAGGCATGTGTGGAACAGAACAAACTGAAATGAAATTGTTTAGAGGTGAATGACTCACTGATCAAAATATTTAACAATTAAGAAGAGATGCAACTAGGGTATACTACAGATCAGGGGGCTCTGCTTGTGAAGGATTTAGAACTGCTTTGTGGAGATCATTGCATGTTGTATGACAGCTACGTAACTAAGAAGAACTGAGCTATAGCCTACATTGATTTGTTTGTTTCATTATTTCCTAAGATTTTTGTATATTTTTGGGCGCTGAATTAAAAAATAACCATTTTCTCCATTGTGAAACATTATTTCACAAAAAGCAGTTTTTAGTTTGTAACTGCAGTTTTTTATCATTTCGCACTATTTAATTATTTACATATGTACAGTTTATTTTATAACAATGATAATATGTTTGAATTTTGTATTTTCTAATTTCAAAATCCACATTTAAAACAATAAAGTCAGTTTTTGTTTATAGAACCCAGAATATAGCTGGAACACAACACAGTGATGAGTCATACCAGTACTGGAGTGCAGCAAACATATCTCAGTGTGGCTCAACTGATCAGTGGGCTTGTAAGTCACTTTCAGTGGAGTGTTTCATTTTCATCACGGTGATATTTATTGAAAATAGTGGTTTATTGCACTGATCCTTGGTTTACTGCACTGACGTAAGTGGCCTAGTGCAGAAACTATTCAGAGACTGAAATGTGGAGACTATTTGTAG
The DNA here is from genome assembly GCF_032717465.1 of Coenobita brevimanus. Lineage (NCBI taxonomy): Eukaryota > Metazoa > Arthropoda > Malacostraca > Decapoda > Coenobitidae > Coenobita > Coenobita brevimanus. Next base: position 14,228,545 of record NC_137018.1, on the reverse strand, counting down.
ATTTATCTAAAAGAAGCCTGAAAGCGGTACTTCTAAATAATAGTAATAAGTATGCATCAATACATGTTGCTCATTCTGTGCATTTAAAAGAAATGTACAAGAATATGGCAAATATTCTCGAGAAAATCAACTGAATTGAACACCATTGGTTCATATGTGGGGACCTGAAAGTTCTGTGCATCTTAACTGTATCAGCAGTCAGGGTATACAAAATTCCATTGCTTTTTCTATGACTGGGACAGCAGAGCCATGGATTTACATTGGGTTCAGAAGGAATGACCAAATAGAAGAAATCTAAAGTTCGGTGCCAAAAACATCAGACCTAGCTTGGTGAATCCAGATAAAGTGCTGCTACCACTGCTTCGTATTAAGTCTGGATTAATGAAGCAGTTTGTCAAAGCCCTATCAAAAGATGAAGCCTGTTTTATGAATTTGTGCCAAATGTTCCCTGGTTTGTCTGAAGTTAAACTGAAAGAGAGCGTATTAACTGGAGCTGATATTAGAGAACTGATTTCTGATGACGATATTGGATAACTGATTTCTGATGGCGTGAGGATTGGCGTGGAACGAGAAGCTTTGTAATCATACAGTGAAGTAATTAATAGGCCTTTAGGAAAAATAAGGATCCAAAGTACAAATTGTGAGAAATATGTTGGTCAAGTTTAGGGAGCTGGGTTGCAACATGAGCCTCAAAGTTCTCTTTCTGGATTTGCATTTGGAATTTTCACCCCGAAAAAATTGGAGCAGTGAGTAAAGAACAATGTGAAAGATTCCATCAGGATACTCAGGACATGGAAGGTAGGCACCAGGGACGTAGGGACGTCAATATGATTGCGGACTACTGCTGGATTATTGAGACGCACCAGAAAATGTGTGCAAACGACTGGCCACCAAACGAGTTTGAAAAAAAAAAAAAAAAAAGAGAAGTTACAAAGACTGGAGAAGTTATATGTGAGTCATGGAATATACAGTGTTGTTTCCTTTACCATACGTAAATGTTTAAAAAATTACATAGACTGAATATTTTCAGTATCAAATAATTCTGAACAGTGTTATGTAGATCGGCTGGAATTTATAATTTCTATCTATCTGTCTATTGCCAGATGCCTTAATCCCGCAAGGGGTGGCCACAGAGTAATCGCTTCCATGTTGCCCTGTACCCCGCCATTTCGCTCCCCTCACCCCAGCTCACACCCACCCTCTTTCATGTATCTCTTCACACCATCCCTCTATCTCATCCTCGGCCTCCCCACCCTCTCCCCTCTTCCACCTCACTTACATATACTCTCTTCGTTAGCCTCTCGCTCTCCATCCTCTTCACATAGTCAATCCACCTAAATGTATTATTTTCTTCTAACGCTTTCTGTCACATCCACATCCTCACCACAACTCTTCTTCATTTCCTTATTTATCAGTTTGTCTTTCCACGTAACTCCACATGCTCCTTTGGCATAACTCATTTCAGCTGCTCTCACTCTTGACTTATGTCCTTCCAACAAGGCCGAAGCTTAACTCTCATACGTTAGACTTGGTATCACAATACTGTCATGCAGCGACTTTTTAATTTCCATGCTCACTTCCCTGTTTCTTATCACTGCTCTCACAGAACCAGCAACCTTTCTTCCTTGTTGTACCCTGTCAAGCACTTCATCCTTCAAACTTCCGTCCTTACACATAACACTTCCCAAGTATTTAAATGCACTCACATCTTCCATTTGCTCATCATCCAACATCACTGTACATTCCGTGACTTCATTTCTCTTGAATACCATAACTTTACTCCTCCCTTCATTCACCTTTAGATTCCGTTTCTTACTCACTCTCCGAAACTCATTCACCAAGCCTTGCAGTTCCCTTTTGTCTTTACTTAACAATTCAGTATCATCTGCAAACAACAATACAGGAAGTTTCCAAACGCCGCCCTCTCTCATTAGGGCCACTACAACAATCACTTCTCTAGCTTATATCTCTTTTATAGTCCCATCCATATACAAACTGAACAATCATGAAGACATTACACTTTCATGTTTCAATCAAATATTCAGATAGAAAAATTCACTCAGTTCACCATCCACATGCACTGCATCCTTAGCACCATCATTCATACTCTTCATGGCATTCGACAACTTCCCATTTACTCCATTTTTTAAAATATTTTCCACATTCCTTGTCTATCCACTCTGTCATACTGTATGCTCTCCCCAGATCCATGAAGGAAGCATACAACTTCTTTACCTTTTTTTGAAACTTGTCCACTAAAGATATAAGGATGAATATCTGATCTACACACCCTCTTCCCTTCCAAAAACCTCCCTGTTCTCCAACTAATTCATTTGTTATTTCCCTAACTCTATCAGTGAGTATCCTGCCATGGACTTTTCCTATTACACTAAGAAGACAAATGCTCCTGTGATTACCACACACTTTCTTTTCCTCTTTTCCTTTGTACAGGGGAATAATTATACCTGACTTTCAATCCTCTGGGACTCTACCTTCCTCTCAGACCAATCTGACATCTACCATATCCATTCTACTACTCTCTCCCCCATGTTCCAGCATTTCACCACACTCCATGAATTCTTGGGGCCTTCACCATTTTGACTTTCTTCAATGCTTCATTTATAATTTGCTATATTTTAATTTTGTGTTAAAATATGATGTGATGGAAACATTGTAAATGTACATTTTTTGTTGTGTTCATAAGCAAAATACAAAATATATACTCAAAGTAAAAACAAATTTAATTACTTTAATTTAGCCGGGCTGTGGAATGACTAAGATTGCATTCCTCTGTTTTCCAGTCCTATCTTGCTAGACTGTGTAATAGCAAGCATGTTAAAAAAAAAAAAAAATATGCTGTATTGGCTTGTCTGTGAGAATGCGAGTGTATTAGGCTGGTGCTTAACCCGTTGCGAACCACAGCTCAGGCTGGGTAGTGTTGCGTTGTGAGCCACAGCTTAGGCTGTGCTGGCCGTGCATCACCGTAAACAACTCGATCCCTACGCAAACTTACGTATGGCGCTACGCAAAGATGGAGAGAGAGAGATTTTTTTTTCTTTTCACCAGATAATGCCCTGGATGTTTATCTTCAAGTTTATAATAAACAATTTTTTTTTTCCATTTTTTCACTACTCCCGTATGTAAACTTACGCATGGCCCTACACAAAGACGGAGAAGGAGGGAGAGCTCTTTTCTTTTCACCAGATGATGCCCTGGATGTTTAACTTCAAGTTTATAAGAAACAAAAACAAAAGAAAACTTTTTTCCTCCGTTTTTTGAGCACCGCGGGGTGGGATAAAAAAAGGTAACTGCGCCATCCACGGGTTAATTACTGGGTCACAACCTTTGTCTTAGAGATGGGAGAGCTTATGCTAGTATGTACTTGTGCTAAAGTTTGTGTTGAGTCAAGGAGTGTGAGGTGGACCCTGTAACTGACTTCAGATTTTGTGGCGTAAAGGGAAGGCTGATTCTCCGATTAGCTGCCCAAATGCCTGGAGTGCAATGTTCAGAGGATTTAAAAGTACAGTAAAAGCAGCAGTTCATATGGTGCTCTTTTTTTTTTCCTTTTTTTTTTATTGCGAGGACTATGACTATGATATCAAATCCCATCAACAGAAGATTAGGGTAGTAAATAAAACAAAAAGACAAAAAAGGTGTCCAAAATTTTCAAGATATGCTGAGGCAAACTGTGAATTCCTGTGCGAAGTTTTTGACGGATGACCCTAAGATAAGCCAGGACAAGGACTGACTTCCTGGTCAAGAGGCCTGAATGCTGCCTCGTCTGTCCCAAGTGTACGTTGTCTTCGATGCATACCAAGTTGTGACCCGGGTTACAGTGGCCAATGTCCGTAGGAAAAAAAAAATGAAGTCATTCTGGGTAGACTATATTCGACTGATGTATCAAGTGGTCTTCCTAGTACTCCGAGCATCGTCCTCACTCCTGGATTCACTGTGATGTAACATGAGAGTTCTGCTTTTTTACAGATTTGTATAGTCAAAGCAGGGGTTCGTAAGCATGCAGGTGACGTGGCGGTAGACGGGCACAAACTCATTGTCAGAGAAAGGAGTTGTGTAGAGCTGCATCTTCAGCATCACTGGAGGTGTTCCGCATATCCCAGTCTCGTTTCCTGAGCCCTGGGGGTTGTCTGCACAGTTCTGCTGATATCAATCATGTAACGTTCAACTATGTTTGTAAAGCTTTCGGTGTAGCTGACAGGTACTGAGCAGCAAAGCAAGTTATCCCACTTTTCGCTGTTAGTAAACCAGTGACTATCTGCTTCTAGTAAGCTAAATGTTTTTCATTAAAAATCCCTTAAGTGTGTTCTTTTCAGGCAACTTTTTACCTGTATTTAGCTAAGCTCTCATATACCACGTATTAAGACCTACCTTACTCTTATACCACGTATTAAGACCTACCTTGCTTTTATCTTGTCCAGCGAGTGTTAATATAATTGCTTCAGCCCATCTCTGATAACAGATTTTATTTATAATATCTATCTATCTATTGCCAGACCCCTCAATCCCATTTGGGGTGGCCACAAACAAATCGCCTCCAAGTCGCCCTGTCCCCGGCCATTTCACTGACCTGCTCCCAACCCACACACCCCTCTCTCATATACCTCTCCACCTCATCCCTCCATCTCATCCTCGGCCTCCCCCTCCCTCTTCCCCCCTCCACCTCACTCACATACACTCTCTTCGTCAGTCTTTCACCCTCCATCCTCTCCACATGGCCAAACCACCTCAGTGTGTTCCTCATAACGCTTCCTATCACATCCACATCCACACCACAACGCTCCTTTATATCCTCATTCGTAAGCCTGTCTCTCCATGTGACTCCACAGGCTCCTCTTAAATAACTCATTTCCCCTGCTCTCACTCTTGACTTGTATCCTTCCAACAACGTCCAAGCTTCACTTCCGTACGTTAGAGTTGGTATCACAATACTGTCATGTAGTAACTTTTTCACTTCCATGCTCACTTCCCTCTTTCTTATCACTGCTTTCAAAGAACCAGCAACCTTTCTTCCCTGCTTTACCCTTTCAAGCACTTCACCCTCCAAACCTCCATCCTTACTCATTACACTACCCAAGTACTTAAACGTAATCACATTTTCCAATTCCTCACCATCCAACCTCGCTGTACATTCACTGATTTCACCTCTCTCAAAGACCATCACTTTACTCTTCCCTACATTCACCTTTAGATTCCGTTTCTTACACACTCTCCCAAACTCATCCACCAAGCCTTGCAGCTCCCCTTCGTCTTCACTCAACAACACAGTATCATCTGCAAACAACAGTACAGGGAGTTTCCAAACATTATCCTCTCTCACCAGGGCCACTCCAACATCCACTACCCTACCTTGTACCTCTTTTATTACCCCATCCGTGTACAGATTGAACAACCATGGAGACATGACACATCCCTGTTTCAGCCCGACTTTCAAAGAGAAAAATTCACTTAGTTCACCATCCACACGCACTGCAGCCTTCGCACCATCGTACATACTCTTCACAGCATTTAATAACTTTCCATCTACTCCATATATTCTTAACACTTTCCACAGTCCTTGTCTATCCACTCTGTCATATGCTTTCTCCAAATCCATGAAAGCCGCATACAACTTCTTTCCCTTCTCTAGAAACTTTTCCACTAAAGATCTAAGAATGAATATCTGATCTACAAAACCTCTTCCCTTCCTAAAGCCTCCCTGTTCTTCTCCAACTAATTTCTGTGTTCTTTCTCAAACTCTGTCAATAAGTATCCTACCATACACTTTTCCTATTATACTAAGAATACAAATGCCCCTATGATTACCACACACTTCTTTTTCCCCTTTTCCTTTGTACAAGGGAATAATTATACCTGACTTCCAATCCTCCGGGACTCTACCTTCCTCCCAGGCCAATCTGCACATCTTCCACATCCATTCTACTACTATCTCTCCCCCATGCTTCAGCATTTCACCACACACTCCATCAATTCCTGGGGCTTTCCCCGAATTAACTTTCTTCATTGCTTCCACAACTTCTATCCTACTGATTTCTTCCTGTCTTCTCACCTCCCTCCTTCTCCCAGCCATTCCTCCAGCCACTTATACTCGCATTACTTCCATCCTCTATGTTCAACAATTCCTTAAAGTGTTCTCTCCATCTGTTCACACTTTCTCCCTTCTCCACTAGTAATCTACCATTTTTATCTTTCACTCCCCTGCTAACTTCACTTCCACCCTGTCTTACTCTTTTCACCTCTTTCCAGAACATTTTCTTACAGTCCCTCCACTTTACACTCAAATTATTTATAATAGTATGTATAATTTTATTCATTATTCTATGAACGCTGTCAAGACACCACAAGAGCAAATTATAGCTGCAGTGACAGGATTAGTGCAGGGAGATAGATAGCGCGAGATAAATACAGAGATAGGGCGGCCAATAAATGCAGATCAATACTCGGTGATAAATATGGAGAGATTAAAACTTTCACGTTCCTGTAACCCAGTCACAGCAAAATATAATAGTCTGATGATGGGTGGTATAGAACACAAGAGTTGTTCCGACCATGAGGTAGTTACTGGTGTTGGTACTTACACTCACGCTCTTTCGACTTTGTGTTAGCTGAATAGATTCAGCTGGAATTAGCAGGAGTCGAATGCAACACGGGATAATCCGCTCTGTGGTGGTAATTTAGGGCAGTTCAATACAAGATTAGCATGGAGTGATCAGCATAGAATGATTAATACAGGAGGGTGAATAGGAGGACGAAGCATATTACAGAAGGGAAAGTGATGGACATAGAGGTATTTTTAGAAGAAAAGAGCATTCTAGAAAGGTAAGTAAGAAACAAAAAAAGCACGATGATAATTGTAAATATTGACAAGGAAGTTGTTGCTGTTAAGATTTACCTTCCTTCGGTGGACCAGACCAAGTAAGGGCCCGCCAGAGCAAATCTGAATAATTAATGGGGTTCAAGGAGAGCTGCTGGTGGTGGAGTTGATTAGAGTGGAAATGTGAGCTCGTAGGAACTGCTGAAAGTAGTTCACTGAACTAATTTGCGAAAGACGTCTGGGTTCTTCTTCTTTAAATTTCCTAGGACTGTGTTGGCGAGTTCCTCAGGGTCGTTGTCGAGGGACTGGAGAGGGTCGAAGCCGTCGTGCTGAGGAGCGGGGAGTTGAAGGTCGTTGGCCATGGAAGTGGAGGGAGCAGGTTTTTCCATCTCCATCTCCTCGGGAGGTGGTGGTCTTTGTTTCCTCTTCCCCTCCTTGTTCTTCTTCTTCGGCGGTGGTGGAAGCGAGGGAGAAGCACGGGACTGGAAGTCGCCGTCCGTTAATTCGTGGGGAAATCTGATAACAACCAAAGGAGTTTCCGCTGAGAGAGAGAGAGAGAGAGAGAGAGAGAGAGAGAGAGAGAGAGAGGGAAAGAGGAGCATGATACCCGTGAAAAGTTATGGAAAAAGCACAACCATACCCTGTACTACATGTCGCAGGGTTGTAGATGTGTATGTGTGTGTGTGTGTGTGTGTGTGTGTGTGTGTGTGTGTGTGTGTGTGTGTGTGTGTGTGTGTATCATTCTGTGGAATGCAGGACTGATTCAGGTTGGTTATATTTCATGTACTGTTACTGTTTTTTCATACACTTCTTTAAACTTGTGCATGGCTTTGGCACACAGCTTTATTACCACCGCCAACGAAGCTGGAGGAGATTATGTATTCAACCGTGTCTCTCTGTTTATATTATATATATCTTAATAAGATATGGATCAATACTAATGAAGTCTTGCAAATAGCTGAGTCGTGGGTCAAAGAAGACTTGATTAGATTTTAAGGTGGGTCCGGGTCCGAATGCAGGAAATCATATATTTTACTGGCTTTGGCTAAGGTATGCGTTAACTGAAAATGCGCAACATAGAGCAGACTAATACTATGTAGAACTAAATGATTACGTGACTCTGTAAATATATCTATCTGACAAGAAAAAGGAATTACAGAAATAATTCAAAAATTTTACTGGTGTTGGTGAAGGGAATTACTCTGAGTGCTTTCTTGTTGGTAAGTGGTTTTATCAGTCAATTCCCCACACGGGAACAATAAATATCCTTTTCTTTTCTTTTTTATAATCCCTTGTTTTATGCAGTTTCTGGATATGTCTTCTCGACTAACTTATCAATTTCCTTCTTTCTTACTACACACTTGTATAATATTCTAACATCTACATTTCATTTATCTTCCAGTGACAGTAAACTGAGTTTGTTCAGCCTGTCTTCATAACTTTTATTTCAAAAGGTCGACAAAAATATTTTGGCCGTTGTTTCTTTTTCTCATTTTAAAGAGGGCTATATACTGCTCCAGCATTATACATGTTGGCCAAATAACCATTGTTATAATATAATCATATTCTTAACCACGTCCTACTCTGTATCACTAAATATCAGCTTGTTACATATATCTTGTTTTATCATTATTTGGTTTTCAGGTAAAACTTCTGAGTTAACATTTGTGCCCGGACTTTTTGTTTTATAATATTCGTAAGCTGTTTTCTCCTAGTTTGTATTCCCATTTTGATAATCTCCTTTTTCTCTAGATTCCACTGTATGACATTTTTCTACATTGAATTTTTTTTTTTTTTTTTTTTTTTTTTTTTAGGTCTAGGTTTCTACGCCAGCCGCAAATATTTTCAAGTAACTGTTTCAGTGGAATTCATTATACAATTGGCGATCATTAGACCTATAAATGAAGCAGATGCTGATCCCCACTCTAATTTTAGTAATTTCCTCTCCCCCCCCCCCTCAAACTTTTAAACTTTTCCATTCACCTTACGAAGCTTCCTGTAAGTCCTCATCAATCTGTTTCTTACATCCTTTCTGTCAATTTGGCATACAGGCGTAAGTTGGCGCATGGCTTCCCCGATTTGGTTCGAAAATCATTCATGTTTCTCTAGGAGAACAACCCATTGTTTTTGCGAATTACTCATTCTAATATTTTGCATATCACGCTCGCAAGAAAGATTGGGCTATGGTTTCATGGCTTTTCTCTGCCCCCATGTTTCAACAATTATACACGTTGGTTCCTGTTTAAATTTATATAATGTTACTTTGTCTTAACGAATTCGTAAATACTCTGTGTATTACTATAATTAGTTTCTCTGATCATTATTGTTAGAAGCGTTGTGATATTTCATCAGGATTCTTTGCTATAATTTAATTTAAACTCATCATTATATCGGAAACTTATATACATTTCTTTCATTTAATTTTTACTCACTAACCATACATGTTCTTGGCAGGAAAAGTATCTTTCATGATTAATAACTGAAAGTGCTTGGTTAAAATATATTTTTTCTACTTTGTTGTAAGTAACTGCTCCAGCTGCTGTGCTTTGAATTTGTTTTATGTTTTCATCTAAATTTGTACATAAATGGAGAAAAGCTTAAGTTCGTAAGTACTCCTTGCCAGTCCTCCATCCCAGTGTGTTTCCGCAAAACATTGACTTTCTTCATCATAGCTTTTCATTCTGAAATCAGATTTCCTCCAGTAGGTTTCATTGATTCATTTAGGTCATATGTAGTTATGTATTAAGAATCCACCACGATATAGGCAATTTTTTCACAAGGGGAGCTGTAATATAGTTTCTTAATTTCACGTTCCTGTATGGTAAAAACTTAGTCTAGCATGGAAAGCAGATCCCCACTGCCCTCTCTAGCACTTTCTTTGGTATGTAGAAAGAACAATATTATAATGTTATGTTTAATAATTTCTCACTCATGTATAATCCACAGCACTTGCTACTAGGATATCCCAGTTAACGTTATTATTAAAGTCTCCAGTTAGTATAATTCTCCACGACGTTTCGTACATTCTAAGTAATAAACTGGTTGTACGAATTTTGCACAGAGGATGGTATGTCAATGGTCTGACATCCTTTTTAAACTTGACATTTGTCGAATTCAGAATCTGATAGGTAATAATGAAGCTACGTGTGGAAAGGTGTACGTGTCAGTTAGAGCCAGGATTCTGGTGGCCTGAATGATGGATAACTGTGTTATGCTGTTGCTTAGTTATCCCTCTGTCACATTTTTTTTTCTCTCATCCTAATGTCTTGCACACTACCTCACCCTACCATCAGTGGGTAAAAGAGGAAGGATGATGATGATGCTTTCTATTTTTTTTTTTTTTTTTTTAATTGTGCAACTCGTTTCAATCCTCCCTAAATACAGCTTATGTTGGTGGTAACATACCGTGTATACGAGTATTGGTTCTACAATTGCATCCTTCCACCCACCTGTAGCTTTCAACCTTACAGCTATTATTTTACTGTGTGGAGTTTTGAATAATGTATCTTTAACATGGATTTGTTTTTATCATCTTTCCTCCTCCGCTATTCTTTTCACCGTATTTTCTCCACGTTTCATAACAACTTACGTTAGTAACTTTTGTTTTTAAATGATATACAATTTTTTTTTTTTTTTTCAGCTAAGCATTTTTTGGGGATGTTTTTGACATCCTGTGCTTCTTGTTAACAACGTCGATAAGAGCTCATCTACTGCTGTGAACACTCACTTGAATTGTTATTATAATTTTCTTTATTTGTTTTCTAGTTTCTTTCATTCATTCTTACTTGTCTCTCCTTTGTCTTGCAGAGTTTCTTCACTTCCTACCCCATTACTCTGTAGATAATATAATTTACCTCTTGTTCTCCAAACATGTTTTTTTATTTGCTTCATTTAGACCTCTCGTTCATCTTTTTCATATCCTTAGTACTTATTTTTCTTCTTTGCAATTTGTTGGTGTTCTTCGTGATTCCTGAGCTTTTTAGTCAGTTTTAGAATCAAATTTGGCCGCTATAAAGTTGCTTCCGTGGTCAAGATTTTTCGTTTTCTAATTTCCCTATAATGTGAAAAACCACTCCTTTTTTATCGCTGATTTTTTTTTTTTTACAGGGGGGGGGAACGTTTATATCCCCCTTCCCCCCACCTGTGTGTGTGTGTGTGTGTGTGTGTGTGTGTGTGGAGTTTCATAGTGCTGCAGAGACTGAAAGCCTCCTAAAGCACAGCACCCTAATACCACAAATGACCCTTCTCAGGAGGATCTTAAAGCAATGGGACTGTTTACTCAGTTAATTGCGATTCCAAGAACCCAGTGGAGAAATTGCCTTAAATGAGTAAACAGCAAGATTAATTTTAATAAAAATGATTTCAGAACCTGTGCTAGAACTCTTTGCAAGATATTCAAAGATATGGTGCTGGTACTATACAAGCTGTTCCTAGTCAGTACAGACACAAAAGATGTAAACTTATTAACAAGGTGAATCAGCGAATAGAGAGGAGAGTCCATGTCGTAAAAGATAAAATCCACCGTACAGAAACTTTCTAGGAAAGAAGAAACGGAAATAATTACATTTACGCTGGATGATCAGTAGAGGCAGGGAGTATATACACAACATAGATATATTTGGGCAGAGATTGGTCTGACATCTAAGCCCGCGTATTTTGAATTCAGATGATTCAAATTAAAAATGTTTAAAGCAAATAAGAATACTATATACAATTCATACATTATCTTGCCTGGTCAATCGAAGAGACCCAGGAGGAGAGAGAGAATGAATGTTGGCGTTGTAGGGGAACATGAGAGTGGGCCGTCGCTATCCCGTTATCCTCTTCGTATTGTAGGCAGAGGTGATGAATAGGCAGATTGGGGTCGATGGAGCTTTATTATGAGACAGTTGCTTAACTGGAAAGTTAAAGAGCTTGACATGACCCGTGTATTATCAGGGGCAGTTTGTGCTAGCTGCCGCCTTCCCACTCTCTCTCTAGCTCCTACTCTCCTTCTCCTTCCTTTCTTCCTGGCCCTCTCTCTGGTTCTCTCTCCTTTCCTCCTTCTCCTATAGTTCTGTAGATCTCTTTGGTTCTCTCTCCTACTTCTTCTGACTCCTACCTCCGATTTCCTAACTATATATTGCTGCTGAAACTTCCGACGAACTAACATGTGGGTGTATGTATGTGCGTGTGTCTGTGTGTCGGCCACATTTCCGTCACCTGAGCCATGACCTCATCCTGTGTTTGGAATCCTTGAATGTCTTGCTACGGGGAAGTGTATTAGCCTCTTCCTGGAGAACTCAGACATAACTACCTGTCCATTAAATATTGTTACATCTTAACAACTCTTACATAATTATAAATGCCTGTAACTATTATCGTCTCTATATTGCTCGGTCATGCCAAACTGAGATAGAGAGGGGGCTTTCTATTCACTCTACACAACGCCCCACCATTTTACTGACAGCCACGCACGTTGCACTTCACTAGTGATAATGGGGCAGCCACTAATTTACGATACACATAAATATCTCTCTCCATCTAATCAAATCCCTCGGCTACCTCTGTCGACATATGGTGACAAAGATTAAAGGCGACACTTACAGCACGATAACAACGGTAAACTAAAATAAACTACGTCCATCGATATTTGGTGGTAAGCGGCAAAAACGAACCGACTACAATCATTCTGTGACTAACAACTTTATATGCGGCAGCCGACTCTCCCGAACCGCTTAAAGGGCAGCACAATCGACATTTGGTAGCAACGTTGAAAATGAAGCGATGTGAAATGGTAAAACGAAGACATGAAGCCTGCTACAATTACCTATGACTGCTACAAGCAACGATCATCAATCAATGCTTATCTTCGACGGAAATCTACGATTTCAACTCTAGGATCTATAAGACCTCAAGCATCAGCTGTTTACAAGAGACAAGTTCTACGATCTACAACACCTACAAGTTAACCATAAAAAGAAGAAGAAAGAAGATATAAAGGTACGAAAGTAAAGTGAAGTAATAAAGCGAGAAATTGAAGCAAGGCAAGCAAGGAAGTGAGCGAATCGTGGGACTAGCTGAGTTAAACACAAAACTGCTGACCTCCAAGACCCACCCCCTGCAACTCCAACAATCCCCCCACCAGTCTCCCTCTCTCCACCTTTCGTCATCAAACCTTCACCAACATCTTCACCACCACAAAGACAAACAGTATTGAGCCTTCAGTGATGATGCAGAAGCAGCAAGATTGCAGTGTGTCATCATTCGCTGAGTGGGGACAACACCACTCCACACCTGCACTCCAAAACTGCACTCCTTACCAGCATTCCACACCTGAATTCCTCAACTACCAAAGGGAAGCAGCGACTGGCAGCAGTGTCATCATTTGCTAAGAGCAGCATAACACGTCAATCAACCCATCCCAGACACCTCTACCTCTATCATATTCACTATTTTCACCACAGTTAATATCAATGAATTGAACATTTACTATATCTAAGAATGTCAAGTTCAATAGTACTACTTCATTTATATACATCCTCACGTACATACACAGTGATAGACAATATATATCCTTACATCAACGTACAGTACATCTGTCTATCTATCTATTGGGCGACGCCTCAATCCCATAAGGGGTGGCCACAAACTAATCGCCTCCATGTCGCCCTGTCCATTGTCACTTCACTGCCTTGCTCCCAGCTCACACCCCCTCTCTCATATACCTCTCCACTCCATCCCTTCAGCTCATCTTCGACCTCCCCCGCCCTCTTCCCCCATCCGCCTCACTCGCATACACTCTCCTTTTTAGTCTCTCGCTCCCCATCCTCCACATGGCCAAACCACCTCAGCATATTTCTCCTAACGCATTCTATCACAACTATATCCACACAACAGCGCTCCTTCTCTTCCTCATTTGTTAGCCTGCCTCGCCATGCTCCTCTCAGATAACTCATGTTCCTCTCAAATAACTCATTTCCACTGCTCTCACACTTGACTTGTGTCCTTCCAAAAAGGTCCAAGCTTCACTTCCATACGTTAGAGTAGGTATTAAATACTGTCATGCAGTGACTTTTTTACTTTCATGCTCAGTTGCTTGTTCCTTATCATTGCTTTCAAAGAACCAGCAATCTTCCTTCCCCGTTGTACTCTTCACCCTCTAAACTTCCATTCTTGCTCATCACATTACCTAAGTACTTAAAGGCACTCACATTTTCCATTTCCTCCTCATCCAGCCTCACTGTACATCCAGTGACTTCACTTTTCTCAAAGACCATAATTTTTCTCTTCCCTACATTCACCTTTAGATTCCATTTCCTACAACCACTCCCAGACTCATTCACTAAGTCTTGTAGTTCCCCTTCGTCTTCTTTTAACAGTATCATCTGCAAACAACAGTAAAGGAGGTTTCCAAACACTGCCCTCTCTCATTAGAGTTGCTCCAATATCCACTGCCTTTCCTTGTATCTTTCTTATTACCCCATCCATATACAGATAGAGCAACCATGGGGACATGACACATCTCTGTTTTAATCCAACATTCAGACAGAAAACGCAGATAGAAAAATCCAGATAGAGAAATGCAGATAAAAAATACATACATATGAAAATATAGTAGACAAAATAATTAAAAAATAAGTGCACACATATCCTTCATATTATAATTGGAACGGAAATACAGTAAAAATGGCCAACACAAATGAAGCTAGCAATAGTGTACCCAATATGCTATACTCAACCACACACATGAGTACTTCCAACTAATACCAAAAGATGAATTGAAATATGAGTACACATATCAAGCTGACTTAACCTAAGTTGGAAACCATGCAATTGATTAATCAAACAATGCAGCTTTGGGAGGACTGTAATGTCAGGTGATGTGTAGTACAAACTAATCTAAGTGAATACTGTACATATTGTAAATATTCTATACTTATTTTTATCTATATATAAAATAACAAAACATGGGGTTACATATCATTTTCATTTAAATAAAAACTGTGCAACATACCTACACCAATATAAACACTGGGCAATAAAACTGTTATGCCTCACATAAACAGATAGCAAGTACATCACATATGGCTGATTCATGATACGATTGACTACTTTATTGCCATTGTATTGCTATTATACAATATTACTATTGTACAACTTTGTTACAGCTACAGTTGTGTAACAGTTGCATTAACACAATGTAACTACAGTTGTTACAATATTACTACAATTTTGTTACAACTACAATTGTGTAACAGTTGCATTAACACAATGTAACTACAATTATTACCATATTGCTACAATTTTATTACAACTACAATTATGTAACATTTACACTAAGACAATATAACTTCCATTGTTGCAATAGTTCCACAGTTATTTTACATTTTTATGATGCTATAATTATGTGACTTACAGTATTATGTATTTCACTTATTTAGTTGACAAGTTGATTCAAATGTGAGGATAACAGGCGTTTATATATTATGACACAATATGTAATGTCTCAAGTATGACAGTTGGCGTGACCGAGTGATATGTAGGCATTTATATGTTATGACATAGTATGTAATATGTAACTATGTAACTGTATAGCAATAGACACCAGTATGTAATACCAGCACAATATAAGTGCATATGTCCAGTGCAGGAAGAGAAAACTACACATCCTCTAGCCTAGCCTAATCAAGAATGTCAAACACAGAAGGAATTGATGGAAGCTAGCCGTTCACATGTCAGAAGTGTGCGAGACCTTACTACACACACACACACACACACACACACACACACACACACACACTATAGCCGGAAGTCAAAGGGGGATATAAGTCCAAAAACGAGATGTAGGAGGCAGAGAGCTTGAGAGCATGATCGAGGACAGAAGGCAGGAGATAGGGTCAGCTGCGAGGTTTGCCGTCACATCACTTTACTCTATCAATCACATCTCTATATAACTTGTACAATAAAACTCTATAACCCAAGAAGTATTTATAAATCCTCTCATTTATGATAATACACAGAGAGGGAAACAGAGGTGGAGAGAGAGCTATCTATTCACTCTTCTCAACGCCCACCATTTTACTGGCAGCTACCCACTTTACACTCCACTGGTGATTAGAGAGCAGCCATTAATCTGCAGTACTCTTACAGTATCTCTCTCCATCTAATCAAACCCCTTGGCTACGTCTATCGACAGACGGTAAGTACACATCACAGATATATTTGGGCAGAGATTAGCATGACAGCTAAGCCTGAGTACTGTGAATTCAAATGATTCAAATTCAAGAATTCAAAAGCAAACAAAGGTATTATGTTCATACACGTAACTTTCACTTATGGCTTGAAAATGAGTTTAGAGAACTAAGAGGAAATAAGAAAGAACTTGTTGTCAGTCGGGGGGAGGGGGGGAGCACGATGGCTCAGTGGTAGAGCATCAAGCTCGTAATCGGGGGATTGCGAGTTCGAGCCTCGCCCGGGACTGCCGTGTCGGGAGTGGTAGCGAGCTCCTGTAACCTAGCGGGGCTATATGGCCATAGTTGCCCAGCTCGGGAATTAAATCCCTTTGTTGTCAGTGGCATCAGACAGCTGGGCTTTGGTGAGGAAATGGAAGTAGGTCTGTGAGTAACAGACGGTTTTCCATTGCTTTTAATGTTAGAGAAAAGGTCATCACAGTTAAAAGTTATAGAAAATATTAAAGAATTAGGCAATGGACTGAGGTACCCAGTGCGTTCGTCATCGAAAAAGAGGCCACAGACAGGAGCATCGTGCCTTCACGTGGGAACTCAACCGCATTGTTGTTAAGGCCTATTTTTAACTAAACTATATTTGCGTGATGTAGATTCAGTGTAGGAATAAAAAAGTTTACGAGAGCGTGTTGGCTTACTTTCCATACAGCTGACACCTAGGAATGATTAACAAAGGAAGAGGGTCAGATGTCAGCCTGTTGACTGGAAAACGGAAGCTAGTTCTCCATTCACTGTAAGAATACTAACACGTCTAACTGATACTTCGTGGTGTGTGTGTGTGTGTATGTGTGTGTTAGTGGGTCTTATCCTATACAGATGTCCTAACAGTCGTGGTCATCATCCATTATATGAACCAATACAAATCTGAGTAACTTTTTCCTTGTCATTATCTGAGTTAACGTGCTGTGCGTGCTAAACCTTTTCATTGACACTTCAAATACCAGTACTCGTTTTGTTTTCTCGTCCACGAGTATTTCATAAAAAACATGAAAAAGGTAAAATCTGATCCCGTTTTACAAACTGATTCGTCTGAGCTTTATTCTTTCTATCGCCTGATGATTAAGTACATCATAAGAGTCTCCTCGCAGCGTGAAGGTTAACCCATGCGACTCGGACATGTCTTTTGCACTTTATTCTTAATGTCTTCTGACGACTTTATTCAGCTTAGGATTTTTTTTTTTTTTTTAACTGGAAGAGTTAGTTATAGTTTTAACCAAGACTGAATCCAAGACTTGGACAAGGAGAGACGTGATTCCAGCTTGAATTGCCACAAGTTTGAATTTATCTTTACTTATTACCAAATTCCTCATAATATATTACTACATACTCATTTTCATTTAATTTATTCTGAGATGACATTCATGAAAGATAATTATTTTCTGTATAAATTTTGGTAAAGAACTTTGTTTTTTAGTTTGGTGAAATAGGGGACCGTACGTACTTCACCCCACCTTACTCCATCCTTAAATCTTTGCCTGTTAACATTTTTAAATAATAGAGGCTTTTACTCTGGTGGCAGGAATAATAAACAAGACAGGATTTCTTCTGTGTTCAAGAGGTTAAGGAAGGCAATATCTAATCCCTCCAGTTCTAAAAATCTTGCCTAAGCCATATATTATTGTCTAGATATAGCAAGAGTCAAAGTGTGTGTGTGTGTGTGTGTGTGTGTGTGTGTGTGTGTGTGTGTGTGTGTGTGTGTGTGTGTGTTTTAACATCTCCTAGGGAATTTGATGAATTAAAATGAAATATCCCAGATGAGTTCGTCTGGTTACTCGAAGGTCGTCCACTATATAAAACTTTCCAACCATGATTTTTAGAGGGATCAGCCCTTACCAAAAATATCATTATCAGAAAAAGCAAATGGAGGACACATATTGTTTTGGTATCAATACATGTTGTACAATGGACTCTCATCGGTAAATTCACACTCAGACATCCATTTACAAAGTCTAATATCTCTACCTCTCAACTCAGTACAGCCATCTACATAAATCAAGATCTAGCTACAATCAGTGAATGGGGACAAAACAACCTTGTCTCTTTTAATGCTAGTAAAACTAAATATATACAGTTTACTAATAGACAGATATTGCCAGATTCGTACATTACCTTCAGTGCTACTTGTATTCCCATCTCCAAAAGTATTGAAATTCTTGGTGTCTCACTTAACAGTGCCCTCAACTGGACCTCTCATGTCCGATCACTTGCTAAGGCCGCCTCAAAGAAACTTGGATTATTGTACAGAGTCCGTAACTTCTTCACCGATGAGCAGTTAGCTATAATTTATAAGAGTCATGTGCGCTCTCAGCTTGAATATTGCTCACCCTTGTGGAATGGTTGTGGAGAGGTTGCATTGAGACAACTGGACAAAATTCAGAATAAAGCTGTTAGAATCATTAACAACCCTGCCATTACATATAAACTACCTCCCCTGCAAAGTAAGAAGGAATGTTGCCTCCCTTGCATTATTTTACAGATATTTTTTTGGCAAGTGCTCAGACGAGGTTGCGTCCATGGTGCCGCCTCTCCATGCATTCCCTCGTGCTACACGGGCATCTGGTAGCGCTCATGACTGGAATGTCACTGAACCATATTGCAGAACTTCTGCCTATCAGAATTCTTTCATTCCCCGAACTGCATCTCTCTGGAACTCGCTTCCCCAGAGTTGTTTTCCTCCAAATTTCAACCCACAACTGTGCAAGTCTAACTGTTACAGATATTTTATGAATGGAGGACACCAGTAGTCTGGTGTATGGATTCCCCCCCCCCCTTTGTTTTTCCTTCCTCCGTTCTGTTATTAAAAAAAAAAAAAAAAATGTTATTGGGGAGCATGACTCCTCCCCCTCCCAATGATTCTTGGGTCAGCCCCCCCTCCTCAAAAGTAAAAACGATCAAAAACAGGGGAAAGTGAGCACGTGGATATCAACGAAACATCTCAGGAATGTTCGTCTGATTCCTTGGTAATGTCTGCCACAATGATGAAATGCTCCACCACTATTTTTCAGGGGAGTCAGCATCGTCTACAACGTTTAAGGTATACAAAATAGAGGAAGGAGGGCAAATATCTCTTTATCTCAGAACATATTTTAGAGTGGGCTCCCATCCGCCAACTGCTACTACTTCTACTGTTACTACTACAACAACTACTCCTACAACAATTACCACTACAACCTAGTGGATACAGAATATTATATATATATATATATATATATATATATATATATATATATATATATATATATATATATATATATATATATATATATATATATATATGTATGTTTTTGTATAAACGCAAAATATAGTAAACTGAATTGAATTACCACCACCACCACCACCACCACCACTACTACTACTACTACGACGACGACGACGACGACTCACTGAGTGTATCCTGGGACATCACTCCATCACATATGATAACATTCCGATCATGTGGCTTTTAAAACGGGATGATAAGTTTCTTTTATGACGCAGTAATATTATTTTGTAATTCTTTCAAATCAGCATCGTAGGATTGAATATGCAGTTTCCATTTTTTTTTTTCTATGAATAGAAAAGGAAGAAACTTAACACCTGCTTTTTTCATTCCAGTAATTTGTATGGGTATGGCATGACTGCCTCTTTAAATGTTAATCACTCACGGACAGTGCCTGTGCCAGCACTAAAGTGATTATCAGTAAGATAAAATATTAAATATACACTTAAGAAGCTACAAAGAAACACATAACTTTGGAACTGCTTTATTTGTTACTTCATTTGTTCCAATATCTTGATTCATATTGTATTACTACTGCTGAATGTGGTTATCCATTTTAGAACACCGAGTATTATCATCCTCTTGAGTCCAGTGACTTATTTTCTATTTTAATTCTTGTTTCCATAAAATATTTTCTTCAGTTTATGGGAAACTTCGAATTCGAGGGGTTTGATATGATCTTCATTTATCCCTTCTTAACATGAAAAAGTCCTCTATAGTGATGGTATGAGTTAAAGCAAATAATACGATACTGGAGTAAAAGCATTAATACTTTAATATACTAATGGTCCTTCTTTATACATTAGAGATACAGAAACTGATGAGCCAGTGTGTATATTAGATAATCTGATCATATACGTAACGTATCTCCATTCATTTCGGCACCCAAGGTCAATGTCACATACTGTGTGTGCAACACTGCAAAATTGTCAGTGTACTATCTGTCTGAATTTATGTGTGTATCTATCTATTGATCCATCTATCTATCTATCTATCTATCTATAACTGTGTGTGTGTGTGTGTGTGTGTGTGTGTGTGTGTGTGTGTGTGTGTGTGTGTGTGTGTGTGTGTGTGTGTGTGTGTCTATACCCACCTCTTCATGCATATAATAGTATATACACACCTGTCTGTGTGTCATACTCACCATTTGTGTCTGTTTACCCACTTGTCAGTGCGTCAGTATACCCACCGATGTGGTAATATCCACTTGTCTGTGAGTCTGTATGTCCAGACGTCAGTGTGACTGCACCCAGCCGTCTGCAAATCTTCATTCCCACTTGTATGAGTCTCACTATACCCAAATCTTGTAACTGTTTACGTACGTGTCTGTGAAGGCAAGCTCCTCTTTCTTCCTAAACACTCATCTGTTTACTAGTCTTTATGCCGACTTATAACTGTCCGTCTGTAAACTCACCTGTCTGTCTTTATACCCACTTGTCTGTTTGTATATCCACCAGTCTTTCTGCATGCCCACCTCACTGTTTGTATACCCACTTTTGTGTCTGCTTGCTCATACCCACTTGTCTCTGTCTGTTTACTCACCAGTCTGTCTGTTTGTATACCTACTTGTCTGTGTGCCCATATATAACCACTAGCCTCTCTGTCAGTCCACACACCTGTTTATCTCTCTGTATACTCTCATCATCCTCCGTCTCACACTCTCTCCACCACTCTCTTCTTCTTGTTCCTGTCCTCCTCCCCACATCGCCATTCCCCTCCTCTCCACACTCTCTTTCTTCCCACCATCCTCCTTCCTCTCCATTGTATTCCACTTCCTCCTTACCACCTTCCATCTCCCCTCAACAACCTCCCTCCTCCTCCTCCTCCTCCTCCTCCTCGTCGTCGTCTTCCTCCATCTGCTCCCAAATACCCTGCTCTTCCTTCCTCCTCTCCCTACCCCATCGCCCACCTCCTTCTCTCTCACTACCTCCATCTCCCAGCCGTGTCTCATGTCACCCACTAAATCTCCCCCGCCAGGACTCTCTTCCCTTAATTGCTCTCTCATCCCGTGTACCATACATTTCTACTCCTAGTATGTCCTTCCCCACGCCCCTCTCCTTTTCTCATCACCTCTCCCGCCTTTCTCACCATACGCCTCCTCTTTCTCTCCCCCCACTCCTCTTTTCCCTCCTTTCCCGCAGCCCTCTCCGTCCCCCCACGCCCTTCTAACACCCATCCCATTTTCCTCCTATACCTCCTCTCTCTCCCTCTCATCACTCCTCCCTTCTTCCTCCACGACCATCTCTTCCTCTCCACACACCTCCTCTCCTCTTCTGCATACTTCTCCTCTGTGTTTCTTCACAGCCCTCCACTCTTTCTATCCATCACCCTCCTCACTTCCATCCCATAATCATCCGCTTTTGTTCTTCACACCCTCCAACCTCTATACTCTCTCTCTCTTTTTAAAAAACTATCCCCTCATTCTTCCCATAACCCTTTCTTCTCTATCCAAAAACCTTTTCTCATTCTATAGCCCTCTTCTCTTTCCGCAACCCTCCTCTCTCCTCTTTTTTCCTTCACAACCACCTCTTTTTCGTCATAACCCTCCCTTCCTCCACTGAGTTTCCTTCTCCTCTGTGAGTTACACCTCTCCTTCTTCCCTAAGTATTCTATAATCCTCCTTCCTCCTGTGACGCTTTTTCAATATGCCAACCAATCCCACTTCTTTCAGGCCAGTCCACGACCTTGTCCATCATTTCAAAATCCCACTCGCGTCGTCTAGTCCAGTTTTCTCCTCTCTATGAAACTCTTCTGTTTGATTCTTTCCCACACTTTGCGACATAATGTATAATTGTTCCGACCATGAGAGAGTTAATGGGGAGTTGGAACTCTCAGGCTTCCATTACAAATAGCAGCTGAATAAAACCATTTACAGTGATCTGGAGTGGACTGTTAGAATTGTCCCGACCACGTCAGGGTTAATTTCTGTTGTTCTAAGAGACTCTTTTATTTTTTCATAATGCTTCTTTTTCATCCTAGGTTATACGCTAATAGCCGCTCTTTTCCTCCCTTCGTTCATCACCTTCTCCTAATTATCTATTACAACAAAGTATATTCTCTCTCTCCTCTTCCCTCTTTCCCTCTTTCCCTAGGAAGAATTTTATCCTTCCTCTTACCATATTATCCAAATCTGTTATCATCTTCCTTTCTCTTGTGCCGTACTCTCCTCACTATTCTCCTCCCCTTCTCACACCAAATTATCCCCTTCGTTACCACCCTTCCCCTCCCAAAGTTTTATTTATAGCACGCCAGATCTCTTCCCCTACTAGATTTAGTATTCCCTTACCACCAGTTTTCTTCCCAACATTAATACTCTTATCTCACAATTGTTTTCTTTCTTGCAAGGTTGCTCCCCTCTTCTTACAATTATTTTATTTTCCTCCAACTTACTTTTTACCCCTAGTTATACTCTTTCCTTTTAAGTGACTCACTCCCAGTTACTTAATTTTCATTCCCAGTCATTGTCTTCATCTCCTATTTGCTATCATTCTCTCCCAGTCAATCTTTTTTCTCCGAGCTAACTACATCCATTCTCAATTAATGGTCGGTCCTCGTTACTCTGTCTCCGTCATTTTCCTTATTTTCTTGCCAGGTTTCTCCTTCATCATCTGTTGTACTTCACCCTGCCAGTACTCCTACACTACATTCTACCTCTTCCTTACCGAACACTTGACTCCACTTATCTTGCCATATTCTGCTTATCCCACTGCACTACACACTACCTATCATACTGAACTACACTCTATCATTCAGCACTGCACTTGACCTATCTTGATTTACTCATCTTGCTAGACTACACTCTACCTACCCTGTTCCACTCTATCCCACTATACTACACTCTACCTATCCTGCTATACTCTACCTATCCTGTTACGCAACATTCTACCTATGCTACTCCACAAGGCTCTATCTATCCTGGTACACAACACTCTGCCTATCCAACTACATTACACACTGCCTATCCTGTTTCACTACACTCTACCTATCCTGCTACACAGCACACTACCTATCCTGCTACACAGCACATTACCTACCCTGCTACATAGCACACTACTTATCTTGCTACACAGCACACTGCCTTTCCTGATACACTGAATTATGCCTATCATTCTACCCTCACTCTTGTAGGTCATTTATTTGAACCTGGTATATTGAAGCCTTGTAGAGTTCCAGTCCTCGCAGCTGACTGGTTCTCAGTAGGAGAATTCAGGTAATAGGAAGCTTGTCATATTTTCATTTCCAGCCTTATGCTCTGTAGCTGCAACAATATTAACTGGTAAATGACAATCTCACATGTTGATCCAAGCGGGGAGTGATATGTATTACGAGAAACACAGTAATACCAATGTTTGAGAACGGACAAATTTACATGCCCGCACTGACGTGCCATCCCAAACCCATTTTCTCTCGTTTATGACGTCATCATGCCGAATATATCAGAGCTGGTAGATATTTATGAATCATGATATTTCCCTAATGATTTTACGCATAATACAATGCTGTGAATCCTATGCAAATTAGCGTAGCAGTCAACCGTTTTGGCACAAAAATTACAGTCCAGTAGTATTGTCATAACTTGTATGGAAGTCGTCATATTGTTCAGATGAGGTTAAACTCCTCTCTCTTTCTCTGTCTCTATCATCAGGATATTAACTGACTGCAGATGATCATACTGCCAACACTTCTATTAAAACTTCCATTATATAACACTTCTGTTATAACACTTCTATTCTCTATTAAAGTTTCCGTTACCCTCTGATAACTTACGTATTAAGTACTTACTTCTCTTAATTTTTCTTTAACTACAGGAATGACGTCACATGTAAATTTTATTTTATTTTAACACTTATGTTCATGCCGAAGTTGTCTTTATCTTCAATTACTTAAGGTATACTGCCCTCTTTTTCTACAATCATAGTTCGCTAAATGAATATCTGTCCTTACTTTAGTAAAAGCGCTCATTCTTTACGATGAAATTTTCCTGAGTAAACTGTAGTCTTACCACTTATTTTTTGTTTTTGTTTTTATGTGTACGTTTGCACTACATACATTTCCCCAACACATCGATGTGGTACCAGAAAATATACTCAGAGCACAGTGGCACCTAACACTCAACACACTCGTAGTGTGTCTTTGTGTGTCTGCTGCCGTCTCCGAGTGTATGTACAAACATGACACTGTCTGTAGGACCTCTTCCCCAGAGGTGTGTAACCAAGGTTCACAAGACAGTGGCATGATAGGTAATCTGACTGGGATATCCTCTCAGGCACAACAGCAGCACTGTGTGTCCTCAGTCCTGCTGGCTGAACACGTTCATATTCAGCAGGCCATTTGTGTACAAGAGCCCTCTCGAACTCATGTAGAGAAATACCTGTAGCAACAAGTTGCCTGAAAAGTATGAACGAGTTCAGCACAGAGATATTAGGAAAGTGTAGGAAGACCTTCTTGTACCGCCTGCAGGACTTTCTGAGACAATCAGTGGCACCAGTCCGCATGTTAGACTTATCAGCTCGCTGCATGTTTACTTTATAATAATAATTGACCGTAGCTGGCTTGAAGACGGGGTCTTTCGTATTGTGGTCCTACTTCCCAGTGGCCTGCATCTCACCCTAGCGAACTGTGGTAAGCATATTATCCGTTCGCTTGTGCCACTGGATGGCCAAAATGTAAACACATTTTTTTGGTGAGTAGAGTATCATTCTTGGTGGTGAAAGCAGGAAAGTGATATCTGCTGACCTGGAAGGTTCGCTGAGTGAGGAGTAACTTCATCAAAGCCTGAAAGGTGTAGAAATTGTATGTACACAAAATGTGATTAGCTCCGAAATATCTGCCCATTGGCATTTTCACTCCAGCACCTGATAACCCATGAAGGTCGTGACCGAGGATCTCCAAATCTGAGGCTGAGAATACAACAAAGTCTAGCTCATATCCAGTCTTACAATCATAAACATCATAGAATTTTATTTCGAAGTGGTGATACTTGGACAATATATACCGGATAAATGCCAGAAGTCCCTGGAACAAAACTAGCAACTTATCAATGACAACTTTCCAGAACAGATGCAAAACTCTTATAAAGGGGTCTTTGGTAACGGAGAAAATCGGGCAGAATTTCTACAGCTTATGATTGGGAGCTGGCCCCAGGTTAAGGAAGAAGTGCAGGAATCATGTCAAGATACGTGACATGAAGCTCCCACAGACAGGTGTGGCTGTGTGATTATGCAGGACCTAAATTCCGTGTATTGCCTGTGTGCGTTTGTGTGTGTGTGTGTTTTAATGTGTGACATTAGCATGGCAACAGTGAGCCAAAAGTACATCGCATTCAATTCCGTGGGATACCACTCCTTCATCCTGGACCTTTGGTGAGATGGAGCATTGAACAGAGTCGGCAGATCTCCCTGTGAATGTCTATTTCTTGTAACAGGTACTCAGTCACAGACCCTAAAAAAATGTAAAAAATCCTTGATACATAAGCTTCCTCTCGGTGGGAAATTTGTCTGAATGGCTGCTTACAATGCTCCAAAGGCAGGCATCACGGGCTCAGACCCTTCCCCCTGCTCCCACACGTCTCCATTGTCCCCACACATGGCTTTCGGGACTGTGGCGATGGCTATGTGCACATGAATCTCGCTCCCCTTGGGTTCTTGTATATGCATGGCTTCTTGAATGGCAAGGTGGGGAAGGAGAATGAGGTGAGTTGGTGGTTGATGATTCATAACGTGATGACCCACCTGCCTATGAAGTGTGTGGAAGAAACGCTGCCTCGTGTGGGTTCCCACGTGGTCGGAGATGTGGTGATGAGGGTGCTGATGAGGAGCCAGGCTGAAATGAAATACCCTGCAATATACCAGGTTGGGATTATGTGGGTCGTGAGACAATGGTGACACATGGGCGCTACAAAGGAGGTTGGGAAGCTGTAATGTGGTGATTATGTCCCACATGGCTTCTGGTCACCAGAGTCATGTCCTCAGAGTCTGATGCTTCAGAGAACTTACCCAAGGCATTGGAAAAGTAGGGGAAGCTCTTGAGCTCTGGAGGGTCATTAAGGTCACTCAAGGATCTATGGGACTAGGCACGGGAGCGCGGTTGGGGTATGTCACTCTCAGCATGGCAACTTCCATCCTCTTGTGTCTTCTCCTCATTTGACAATGACGACACTCACCTCCAGTGCCCTGCCAGTGGCACTTTTACTCATCCCTTTCCTTGCATGAGTGGGAAGCTTGGCAAGGACAGAGATGACAGAAAGTGGGTGGGTGATACTGATGGCAAGGGAATCAGAGGATACAGAATAGAAACTCATCATTCTCAACCATTCTTTGTTATGTGATAGACTGGCAATGCCATCCACATCCACCTGCTTCCCTTATGCTTGTATGATGCAATGGTGACAAAAGAAAAGGGAGTCACTTAAAACCATGGCAGGAAAAGTAAAACGGATGTGTCTATCAACTGAGGTTTCCCAAACTCCTGATTTTTGATGGCCAATGCCTTCAGCCAGGCTTTAATGGTTCATATTTACAGTTGTCACTTTTGTCTATCTATCTATCTATCGCCAGACGCCTCAATCCCGTTCGGGGTGGCCACAAACAAATCGCCTCCACGTCTCCCTGTCCCCCGCCATTTCACTGCCCTGCTCCCAACTCACACTCCCCTTTCTCATATACCTCTCCACCCCATCCCTCCATGATTCTCATCCTCGGCCTCCCCCTCCCTTTTCCCCCCTCCATCTCACTCACATACACTCTCTTCGTCAGTCTTTCACCCTCCATCCTCTCCACATGACCAAACCACCTCAGTGTATTCCTCCTAACGCTTCCTATCACATCCACATCCACACCACAACGCTCCTTTATATCCTCATTTGTCAGCCTGTCTCTCCATGTGACTCCACAGGCTTCTCTTAAATAACTCATTTCCACTGCTCTCACTCCTTCCAGCAACGTCCAAGCTTCACTTCCATACGTTAGTCTTTCACTCTCCATCCTCTCCACATGGCCAAACCACCTCAGTGTATTCCTCCTAACGCTTCCTATCACATCCACATCCACACCAAAACGCTCCTTTATATCCTCATTTGTCAGCCTGTCTCTCCATGTGACTCCACAGGCTCCTCTTAAATAACTCATTTCCACTGCTCTCACTCCTTCCAGCAACGTCCAAGCTTCACTTCCATACGTTAGAGTTGGTATCACAATACTGTCAAGTAGTAACCAAAACGCTCCCTTATATCCTCATTTGTCAGCCTGTCTCTCCATGTGACTCCACAGGCTCCTCTTAAATAACTCATTTCCACTGCTCTCACTCCTTCCAGCAATGTCCAGGCTTCACTTCCATACGTTAGAGTTGGTATCACAATACTGTCAAGTAGTAACTTTTTCACTTCCATGCTCATTTCCCTGCTTCTTATCACTGCTTTCAAGGAACCAGCAACCTTTCTTCCCTGCTGTACCCTTTCAAGCACTTCACCCTCCATACCTCCATCTTTACTCATCACACTACCCAAGTACTTAAACGTACTCACATTTTCCAATTCCTCACCATCCAACCTCGCTGTACATTCACTGACTTCGCCTCTTTCAAAGATCATCATTTACTCTTCCCTACATTCACCTTTAGATTCTTACACACTCTCCCAAACTCATCCACCAAGCCTTGCAGCTCTACTTCGTCTTCATTCAACAACAACACAGTATCATCTGCAAACAACAGTACAGGGAGTTTCCAGACACTACCCTCTCTCACCAGGGCCACTCCAACATCCACTACCCTACCTTGTACCTCTTTTATTACCCCATCCATGTTCAGATTGAACAACCATGGAGACATGACACATCCCTGTTTCAACCCAACCTTCAAAGAGAAAAATTCACTCAGTCACCATCCACAGGCACTGCAGCCTTAGCACCATCATACATACTCTTCACAGCATTCAACAACTTCCCATCTACTCCATATATTCTTAATACTTTCCACTTTTGTCATTATATTTAATCTCCTATTTTATGGGTTCGTATACATAGCAGGAGTATTGAAGGTATTCATCTTACTCTCTCCTGCTTACACCATATAAACCTGCTTCGTTATCCTGGTAATTTCCATTATACAAGAAAATAAAAATATGTATACTCGAAACTGGCAAATGCTAAATTACTATAGTACATGGAGTTTTGGAGTTGATAATATTACTACTGACTTAACTGTAGTGAGTACGACATTCATCTGTACTCCTGGCAGCAATTGATACCATTAGAGCAATATAAAGACATCTGTAAAACTGTTATGACCATTACACAATACAACTGAAGCTGTCCACAATACAACTGAAGCGAAAATGATTGGGTGCTATGCTACTTTGCTTTGCCTTCACAGCAGTTACATTATGCATAAAATCAGTGAAGAAATATCATGACTGATGTACGTCAGCGAATTCTGGTGTCTTTATTCGACATGATGACGCAATAAGCATGTGAACATGTGCTAGTGTGAGCTCGTCAAAGGGGAAATTTAAGTTTCTCTGAGTCTCTCTGATTTATTGTATTACTGTGTTTCTCATTATAATGTGTTTTATTCTATTACTGTGTTTCTCATTATTATGTACTATCCCAGCTTGAGTCAACATTTGAGATTATAGCTTAATTGTTCCTATTCCTTGTTGCTACAGAGCAGAAGATTAGAATTGAAAACTAGATAAGCTTCCTATTACCCTAATTCTCATACTTAGCCAATCAGATGCACGGGCTGCAGTACAGGTGTGCCACAAATGCAAGGGACAGATACTAAATGGACTATAGTTCCCCATGCCTGTGCTGCTGTTTCCCTCTCCTCTTACCTCGTCTAAACTCATACTTACAGCCTCTTCACTCCTTTCTGATCCTGTCATATCAGATCACACTTGGAATTCCTCGATTTTCTTGTCTCATCATGTTTCTCGTTAGATCTCTTGTGAGCTCAAACACCTCTCTCTCTCTCTCTCTCTCTCTCGTGTGACCATCTCATCTCGGCTGACTCAAGCATCACTAATTACATCTTTGTCTGTCTGTCTGTCTGTCTGTCTCTTTCTCTATTTGTCTGTCTGTCTGTCTCTGTCTGTCTGTCTGTTTGTCTGTCTGTCTGTCTGTCCGTCAGTCTGTCTGTCTCTATCTGTCTGTCTGTCTCTGTCTGTCTGTCTGTCTGTCTGTCTGTCTGTCTCTCTCTCTCTCTCTCTCTCGTTTCATATCACACACGAGCTTACAGAACCCCATTTTTTCTCTCTCTTCCTGTGTGTCTTTCTCTGTCAGGAAAAATGATAAGGTATATATTTAAAACAGTGCTAAACTGTCTATATATACATAGCTAGATTCCCTATTCCCTGGAGAGGCTACCGCAATGAATCGCCCTCATGTCTCCCTGTTCTTTACTGTTAGGATGTTCTTTCTTCAGCTCACTTCCCTTCACTCATATACCTCTCCACCTCATCGTTCTGTTTCATCCTTGTTCTCCCAATTTCCCTCCCACTCTTCACTTCACATAAGCTGTTTTTATTAACCTTTCATTCATCATTGTCTCCACATGGTCAAGGAATATTCAGGCACTGCCAATGGCTTCCAGCACACACATCACAACGCTCCCTCACTTCCTCATTTTTGTGCCTGTCCTTTCACTACCTCAACATATCCCTTTTATGAAGCACATTTGAACTCCTGTCATTCTTGACTTATGAAAATAATAAAATTTTGTTAAAACACTAAGGTCATTATTGGTGTTCTTAATGTTATACTGATTGTGTTTGATAGCTTCTAATTACAATACCCATCTCTGTCTGTCTGGCTGTACGAGAGAAAAAAATCTGTTTATCTAAAGCCCGATTCCCTAATCCCGCAAAGGGTGGCCGCAGACAAAACGCCTCGAAGTCGCTCTGTCACCAACCATTTGACTACCCTCCTCCCAACTCACCCCCCCTGTCCCTCATATACCTCTCAACTCCATCCCTCCACCTCATCCTGGGTCTACCCCTCCCTCTCCCTCCCTCCACCTCATCCTGGGTCTACCCCTCCCTCTCCCTCCCTCCACCTCATCTACACACACCCTCTTAGTCAGTCTTTCATTATCCATTCTCTCCACATGTCCAAACCACCTCAGTGTATTTCTCCTAATCTTCTCAACCACATCCACATCCACCCCACAACGTTCCTTCACTTCTTCATTCGCCAACCTGTCCCTCCATGTCACTCCACATACTCCTCTCAAGTAACTCATATCCACTGCTCTCACCCTTGACTTGTTCCCCTCTTGCAAGGTCCACGCCTCACTTCCATACGTCAGGGTAGGGATCACAATACTATCATGAAGTGACTTCTTGACTTCCATATACACCTCCCTATTTCTCATCACTGCTTTCAGTGAACCAACAACCTTCCTTCCCTGCTGTAACCTTTCACGCACTTCATCCCCCAAATTTCCAACCTTACTCATCACACTACCCAAGTACTTGAATGCACTCACATTCTCCATATCCTCACCATCCAACCTCACTGTACATTCTGTGACTTCATTCCTCTCAAACACCATAACTTTACTTTTGTTTACATTAACTTTCAGCTTCCTCCTCCTACACACTGTCCCAAATTCATTCACCAAACCTTGCAACTCCCATTCATCTTCGCTCAACAATACTGTATCATCAGCAAACAGCAACACCGGAATCTTCCAAATCTCACCCTCATTCATTAGAGCCACCCCCATATCCACTGCCCTACCTCGCACCTCCTTTACAACCCCATCCATGTATATATTAAACAGCCATGGAGACATCAAACAACTCTGTTTCAGTCCCACACTGAGATGAAGGAACTCACTCAGCTCACCATCCACTCGCACCGTAGCCCTAGCTCCTTCGTACATACTCTTCACAGCATTCAACAATTTCCCATCCACTCTATATATTCTTAATACCTTCCACATACCTTGCCTATCTATTCTGTCATAAGCTTTCTCCAAGTCCATGATGGCAGCATACACTTTCCCTTCTCTAGATACTTCTCCACTAAACATCTTAGAACAAATATCTGATCTACACACCCTTTTCCCTTCCTAAATCCCCCTTGTTCTTCTCCAACTAGCTCCTCTGTCATATGCCTAACCCTATCAATGAGTATTCTACCATATATTTTACCAGTCACACTAAGAAGGCAAATACCTCTATGGTTACCACATTCTTCTCTCTCCCCTTTTCCTTTGGATAAAGGAACAATTATACCTGATTTCCAGTCCTCTGGAACCCTTCCCTCTTCCCAAGCCAATCTACACAAATTCCATATCCACTCCACAACCATCTCACCCCCATACCTAAGCATTTCACCACACACTCCATCAATTCCTGGGGCCTTTCCCAACTTGATCTTCTTCATTGCTTCCACTACTTCCGCCCTACTGATCTCTTCCTCCCTCCTCTCATCTCTTCTTCTCCCAGCCATTCCCCAACCACTTATACTCGCACTGCTCTCACTCTCTACATTCAACAAATCCTCAAAGTGCTCCTTCCATCTCCTCAGTTTCTCTCTATTCTCCACCAACAATCTATTATTCCTATCTTTCACTCCCCTACTATTTCCCCTTTCACACTGCCTTACTTTCTTTACCTCCTTCCAAAACAATTTCTTACTCTCCCTACATTTCACACTCAGATTCCTCCCAAACTCTTCACCCACTTTCTTCTTACTCTCCTTCACCAGTCCCTTCACCTCCCTTCTGCTCACATATACCTCTCTCTTCTCTCTCTCATCTTCTCCCCTACCTCTACTCGCTAACCATTCACTATATGCCTTCTTCTTTTGTTCCACAGCTCGTTTCACCTCATCATTCCACCATGCTGTCTCTTGCACACCCTTGCATCTCCTCCTCACTCCACAAACCACCTCACACGCTGCGCCTATCTCTTCCTTAAATATCTTACATACGTCTTCCACCCCTTCCATCTGCTCTAGCTCATACCTTCCCAGTCTTTCTTCCACTATGCTCTTATACTCTGCCATTTTCTCACTATCTTGCAAATTCTCCACTTTTCTCACAGGAGCTGTTTCCTCCTGTCTTCCGCTTCGTCTCCTCAACCATTTTCTTTGCATCTTTACCTTGGCCATCACTAAGTGATGGTCCGAGACTCCATTCCCCCATCCTCTCCACACTCTGGCATCCAACACTTGTCTTCTCATTCGCTCATCCACACATACGTAGTCTATCATTGCCTTTCATTCAACAAGTTCACCATCCATCCTTCTCATTACTCTCCATGTATACCGGTGGATCATCTTATGTCGGA
Organism: Coenobita brevimanus; assembly: GCF_032717465.1. Lineage (NCBI taxonomy): Eukaryota > Metazoa > Arthropoda > Malacostraca > Decapoda > Coenobitidae > Coenobita > Coenobita brevimanus. The sequence continues at coordinate 14,195,936 of NC_137018.1, read as the reverse complement.
AGTAGGTGTTGGCTACTCCCAACCTCTTACCAGCACAGATGTCCACCAAAGCACTACCATTCCTATCTACTTCAGCTGGCACACCCCACTGACCAACCACTCCATCCACTCGTACATTCCCAACTTTGCCATTCATGTCTCCAATCAAAAGCACTCTCTCGCTCCTCTCAAATTTGTCCATACATGCTTCTACTCTCGCCCAAAACTCATCTTTCACTCTTGCCATTCGGTCCTCTGTCGAAGAAAAAATAAATAAATATTATTATAATGTGAAATGTTAAAATATGAAAACAATATATGGAAAAGTATTAACGTTCGTGGTTAGGGGTACTACTTTGATCTGCGTTATAACTGATAGCTTTTTCTTATAAGCAACTTTCTATAGCTCTAATAAAACATCCTCCAGGCTTATAAGTCCTGCTAGGTGTTGCTTCTACAAGTACTGCTGTGTGACTCATTGCCGCAGTGTCTGGTGCGCGGCATGGGGAAATTTCTGACTCGCCATCCTGTTTTTCCTAGTTTCCAGTCAGAGTGCAAGTAATAATTTAATTATGAATACAGACCATTAGGATAGGACTATACTGATTATGTGGTCTGTGTAACTCTCTCTCTCTCTCTCTCTCTCTTTGCTTTTATGGAAACTAATATACAAAATTGCAAAAATGTTGCAAAGCAACCATTATCAGTGTCGTTTTAAAATCACTCATATTTTTTCTTTCAATCAGAGATTTTAATGATTCTCACTCTGGAATGGAAAACTGTGCTGTGGTAGCGCTGGGCGAAATCAGGATTTTCGAATGGGGTTGTGCAAGCATAATAGTGCATTCGAGGGGAGGATTTGAAAGGCGTCACTCGTCCGACATGGATTATTTTGTTAATTCAAATAATCCAGGCGGATGGATGACACCTCTCAAACCCTCTCTTCCAATATTCCATTATACTATCACCACCCCATCTGAAAACCTTGAATAAAAGTTGTCTTACCTATCCTAGTGATGTATATAATTAACTGAAAATAGCAACGCATACCCTTTACGTCTCTATATTGGTGACAGAATCGATCTTTGTGTCTGTTTATATGTTTTGAGTTCAGTTAATCTGTTTTTGCTATTTATTTTTTATATTTCTATGAAATGATGATGTAACTTAAATACTAGTCATATGAGATTCAGATACGTATTTATTCAAAATATCACCACATATGTCCTGTTTATACTGAAAGCAGTCAGATCATTTCAGTTCCTAAAACGATTCTTCATAAAGTAATCTAAAACATCACCGTGAAACTAAAATGTAACAGCAAAACTTTCAGATTTCTCGTTCTGGAAATAGCCAGCAAAGAAATCAGTTAATGCTTTACAAATCATTTTACCTGACTATTCTAAACCGATAATTCTGGCATAGATGAACTCAGTGTTATAGACAGGTGTACCAATAACGTCTATTGCTCCTTTGCTCATTGCCACTGCCCCTACATAGCCTACTTTTTCAAGTTTGCATGAACATTGCCTGGCAACCCTGATTCGAACTCAGTCATTTGTTGATTAACCAAGATAAGTGCCTTTTGGACATTAACACTATTGTGACAAGCTAAACCACCGACGATGTTAACGAGATCAGATGAATGACTGGAAGCATCAAGTGGATGGGCAACGGTGGATAGTGTGTTCTTTATGGCTTCTCAGTCCAAAGCGTCTCTTTTCATCCATGACTGCTGATCTCCTTTAGTTGCATAGACACATTCCCAGTCAGTAGAGTTTCATATGCGGTCTTTGTTTAAGTCAACTTCACTAACCAAGATAGCAAATGCTAAATCCGAGTCCCTTTCTTGGGGAGCATCCTTCTTCTTGTTGGCCGCAGCTGCAACATCTTTTTTTTTTTTTTTTTTTTTTTATGTGTCCGACTCTGGGCATAGGCTTCACAGCCTGCACTCAAGGCCCAGTAGTCCTCCTACATACATACACCTCTACATGTCACCACTTCGGCGCTAACACCCACCGTCCATATTGAATACATGCCAGGGCTGTCTCATACAGGACTGGTGTATTGATATTAGCGGGGGTATTTTTACGACATGTCGGCAGGTCTCCTGGTAGATCGATAAAGTCTGATTTTTATGAAATTCAAATCCTCAAACTGTTCCCTGCCCCAGTCGGGATTTGAACCTGGGTCCGATAGGACTGCAGGCCACCTCTCTACCGATTGAGCCACCGCCTTCATGAAGTATTTGTAGGAATCGTAATACTACTGATTATCTGCAGTGTGCATACCTAAGACTGGCCTAGACACCCTCATTCTAACCTCATCAGCCAGGATATCATTGCACAGGTTGCTCGTAAGTAGTATCCTCTGCTTGTAGTCATCAGCTGTTTGGCACTAAGTAATTTTCCTCCACCTATCAGGATGTCGAGACTCAATCGGTAAGCATGGCTACCCACGGGATATGCAGTGTTCCCTGAATCTGAAATCGGGTGTAGCTGACCTTTTCTTTTTTTGAATCTGAATGTTTTTTGATGATTTATTCTTCTTGCATAAATAGCATTTGATTTGGTGTTCAGATGTGCATGTTCACACAGTTTTTATGACAATGCATTGACGTACGTCCTTCAAGTTTATGAAATATTGAATCGCCAAGTATCTCATTACATTTTGTAATATTACTATATTTATTCTAGCAGGGCCACAGTTTGCTAGCTGAGAAAAGTCATTATTACAAGTAAAGAAGCAACCATTTTCATCGAAGTTAGGAGTAGTCTTGTTGCTGTACCAACCTGTAACATAAGAAATAGGTTAGTGTTGTGCGGTCATCACCACATGCAACGAATAATATTCATTTACAATCAGAAACCGGTGCAATATGCCTATAAAGAGCAGTATGCAATCGTTTGGCTTTCTAGATTTTTTTTTTTTTTTGAGAACTACAGAGCCATCACTATACATACAAATCAAACAATATCTGTATGAGAAGAATAGTGTTGAAACTGTGAGGCACTTCCGTGTGGGAAAACCATAGCCATAAGATTAATCATGCTACTGCTTCTCTGGAAAGAAATATCTGAAACTCAAGAAAACCATTACTACAGCTAAGGCTAACATATCATGCTCCGAGGCTACATATTTTAGCACATAAAACTTGAACAGAGAACATATATATGCAGCAGTTGAAGATATACATAACATTGTTGAGAAGCAGGATTTGCCAGTTAAGTAGTCTGGAGGGCTCTCAGCACTTCTCGTATTTTTCCATCACGTGTCAGAGTTGCCAGCCAGCCTATTATTGTGAGAGTTATTTTGTCAAGTTATACATTAATTTTTGTGCTCTTTTTCTCTATAATGTTTTATGTATGTGATTGTTAAATTATGTAACTTTATCTCAGTGTGTATGCCAAATAATTTAGAGTGTTATGTAATGTAAGGAAACTCCGGATGTTTTGGATGTCTCCAAGTTCGTAACTGTTGCCCCTCCCAGAGCATACTAGAAGCTTCGAGTGTAATGCAAGGCAATTTGAGGAGGTGGGAGAGCCTAGGGGAGTCAGTTTCGTTTCAGTCCAGCTTCAGTGCAGTTAGTGAAGATTGCATAGCCCCGGTACTTGTGGTGTAGTTGACAAACATTAAGTGTAATTGCTTGGAAAATAAAGAGAGCAAACTTAAGAAACCAGTGTTTATTTACGACACCTGAGCCGATCTTGTTGTTGTAAACCAAATGGCTGACCAAAGAAGAACAACTCGCTGGGCAATGTCCTTCCTATACTGAACTACTGCTGTTGGAGCCTGTGGCAGTGTGGGACAGGGACGTAACAGTGGTGTCAGGAGTGGGATCAATAGAAAAGTGTTACAGTGAGTCAAATCTTTGACATGGAGCAAGGGGGTGTGTAGACAAGGTCCCAAGATGGGCAGCAGGAGGAAGTGTCCCTGGGGTCAATCATGAAGCTATTACAAGCACAAAGTGTACAACTACAAGCACAAAGTGTACAACCTCAAGCACAGAATGAAGGACTACAGGCACAGAGTGAAGGACAGAAAAAACTCAAAGGACAATTACAGGCACAAAGTGAAGAACAGAGGGAGTGCGAGAAAGAAATCAAAGAACAATTACAAGCAATGAGGGAACAGCTAGAGGCACAAAGTGAAGAGCAAAATGAGTTCAAGAAAGGTATCAAAGAACAATTGCAGGCACAAAATGAACAGCTTCAAGAGGCATTACAGGAGCAACAGTGGGAATTACAATTGAGGGTGCAAGGACAGCTAGATTCTTTCCTTGGGGAAATGAAGGAAGAGCAGCAACAGTTAAAGAAGGATGTATACACTGAGCTAGAGCAGCAGAAGTGTGAGGTAAGCAATAACGTGATGGAGTTCAGACAGTATCTAGGCGACCACCTGAAGCATGTAGACGAACAGTTGAAGACAATTAGTGAGAGAATTGTTTCAGAGTGTAGGCAGCATGTAGACAACCAGCTGAAGACAATTAGTGAGGGAAGTGTGATGAAGTGTAGACAGCATGTAGATGATCACTTGAAGATTATTAGTGAGGGAATTTCGGTTGTAGAGAAATATTGCACTGCTGAGTCTCAAGTTAGTGTACAGGGAGTATATGAAAAGAATGGGCAGTGTATGGTGAATCTTGACTGATCCCAGGCATCTAAAGGTAGGCATTACAGGGATGAAAAATCAGAATGTAAGAGTTTTAAGTCCTGGAGTTAATTATGATGCCCCAGTTTTTAGGTCCCCAACCCACTCAAGTGCATGGCTAGAATGAGGGTCCAATTAAAAAGAAACTTGAAGAATTTGATGGCAAAGTATCTTGGGAAGCTTACACTGTGCAGTAAGCACACATGATCTCCAGTCTTTCAAACGCAGTGTGTCCAGGCATATTGAAATGAATGGATCTTGAATTTGGCTCTCTATTGTATTGTTTTTGCTTTTTTCTTTGAAGGAATGGTTTGCGGGCTCCTGACGTTTGGTTCCTTCTTCCTTGCATTTAAAAAATATATATATTTGAGTTGCTTGTAGATCTGAGTGGTTCGGATGATAGACAGAGGGCAGTACAGCTTGCTACAAGCCTCAAGGGTGCTGCAGTGGAAATTCTGGGGCAGATGTCAGTAGAAGAGAGAAACAGTTATCAGTCCTTAGTAGAGGTACTGGAGAGCAGATATGGGCCCATCTACCAGACTGAGGTTTACAGAGCAAGATTCCGGAGCAATGTATGGGCTCAGGCAAGTCCCTATAGCAGTTTCCTCATGACCTTGGAGAGTATGGCACACAAGGCGTACCCTAGAGCAGCATCTAACCTGTTGACTATTCTTCTGAGAGAACAGTTCATCGATGACCTTGATAGTGCAAAGCTGAAAGTGCAAGTGAAGCAGGAACAACCAAGGAGCATGCAAGAAGCACTAGCCAGGACTCTAGAATTTGAGTCCAACATCAGGTCCAGTATGTCTACTTCTCGGGCAGGACGTAGTGTGGGATTCAGGGCAAGAAAGGGTCAGGTATGTGAAGTTGAAAAATTTGAAGGGAGTTGTACTGGAAAAAGCCAGGACATAGGAAAGAGGACTGCTGCATGTGGAAGAGGGAACAGAAGACAGAAAGAGGTTCCTGGTTCTGCAGGAAGCCAGGACACATGAAGGATAATTGTTACAAATGGATGAAGGAACAATAATAGAGCAGTGCAAGGAAATCTACAACCGTACCAAAAGCATGTTGGACATGTAGTGAGGTGGGACACTACAGTTCTGAGTTTCTAGAGAAGAAAAAGGAGAATAAGAAGAAGGCTGTAGAAGATCAGAAAGAAGCAGAAAACTAGCAGAGGCTGGTGTTAATGGGCAACCACCAGCTGGCTTTTCCCAATTAGCCCCACCAGCAAGAAAATGCAAGAGAACTGCGATTGACAGTGTGCGAGTAGACAGAAGAATAGACGGCAAGAAGTGTTCCCTGGTGATTGATTCAGCCTCAGAGCAGACTTTTGTGAGGCCTTATGTGTTACATCATCGGTATCTGCCCGAGTCATCATAACAGGTGTGTGGTGTAACTGGCCACTACGCAGAACTGAAGGGACCCTTGGATGTCTGGATTGCAGTGGTAGGGCAAGAGGCCATGCTTCCAGTCTATGTAGCTGAGATGGAGGATCCTTGCTTTGTTGGTCTGGACTATCTGATGTCCATGGGTTGTGAGCTGGACTTCTGCTCCATGAAGCTGAAGGTTCGAGGAAAGTCAGTTCCCATCACGGCAGTGAGACATACCAGCTCTGGTGGCGAGGTGTGGGCACTTCTCATTACAGTGATACCCCCCAAATCAGAACTTTTGTTCCAGTGCAAGATAAGTGGCTTTTTTGACAGCTGTCTAGGGGTAGTGGAGCCTGGCGTACGATGCAAGATGAAAGCTGGAGTGATGGTGGGGAGAACTTTGGTGAAAACAGGTGCAGGTGAAGTTCTAGTTGTGGCGGCCAATTTTTCCTGTGAGCCACAGAAGATCAACAAGGGGGAAATTGTGGGACTGTGGCAGGTGGTGGACCCTAAGTGGCATCAGAGGAAGGCCTGTAAAAGGAGTGTAGTCAGAGAAGTTTGGTATCTGCCAAAGCACTTACAAGACCTGTCTTCAAGGAGTTGCCAGTGCCTGGATGACTCACAAGTGCTGAAGTTGAGGCAGCTGTTAACGAAGTTTGCTTAAGTCTTTTCCACCAGAGACCTATACCTGGAGTGCACTGAACTGGAGGAGCATTGCATAGACACTGGGGATCACCACCCAATTAAACAGCCAGCTAGTAGGATGGTGCCAGCTCAACGGCAAGAAATGGAGAAGGTGATGGAGAATCTCCAAAGTCAAGGAGTGTTAGAAAATTCCAGCAGTCATTCGGCGTCAGCAGTTGTTCTGGTAAGGATGAAGGATGGCTCGGTAAGGTGTTGTGTGGATTATCGAGCATGAAAGAAGTGACAGTAAAGGATGTATACTCCTTGCGAAGGACTGATGACAAGCTGGATGCTCTGTCAGGTGTCAGGTGGTTCTCCACTCTAGATATGTAAGCAGGATACCACCAGGCCAAGGTTGTGAGAAGGACAAGGAGAAAACAGTCTTTTCGTACAGGCAGGGTTTATGGCAGTTTAAAGTGATGCCATTTGCTACTTTTGAGCATTTCATGGATCGTGTGCTGCAAGGCCTGCATTGGCAGAGAGCTCTCATCAATGGGACGAGCTAACTGTGTTTGGATGGACTTTTGACCTGGAATTGGAGAGGCTGTCAGATGTGTTCTTCAGGATCTGAGCAGCTCACTTCAAGGTGAACCCTAACAAGTTCTACTTGTTCCAGAAGGAAGTGAAGTACCTGGGACACACTGTAGGTGAGGGCGGCATCCTTCTGATCTGGAGAAGGTGCTAGCTGTGAAAAATTGGCCGGTTTCAACTTGTGTGAAGGAGCTACATAGTTTCCTGGGTTTGTGTAACTGCTATCAGCGTTTTGCTGGACTTTGCAACGATAGCTGCACCTCTGCACATGCTGGGGGAAGAGGCAGAAGTCTGTGCGGACAGCAAGGACTCAGAAACCATGCAATGAACTAAAGCATGCATTGGCAAGCTCTCCAGTGTTGCCATAACCAGACCAACGTCAGCCGTTTATCCTGGACTGTGACACTACTGATCAATGCATTTGTGGATTCCTGTCACAGAGGATGGATGACAAAGAGCATGTGGTGGTGTATGACAGAAAGAAGCTCAGCCCATTGGAGTGGAACTACTGTATGAGCTGTAAGGAGCTCTTGGCAGTGATGAAGAGCCTTGATTTCTTCCATCTCTACTTGTGTGGGTCCTACTTCATCATCAGGACGGACCATGCAGCACTCAAGGGGCTGAAAACATTAAAGAATCTGGAAGGACAATTGGCACGCTGGCTCTGGAGGCTGGACCAGCACAATTATGAGGTGCAGCACCATCCTTGGCAGGTACATGGCAATGCTGACAGCTTGAGTCATTGGCCTTGTTACCCAGAATGCCGACAGTGTAGTGCAAAAGAAGATTGTAACAAGGAGTGCAGCTGTACTGTCATGACAGGGCCAGTGTCAGTTGAAGAAGGCCTGAAGAGGATGGAGATGGAGGATGCAGATTTAAAACCAATGCAAGAGTGGCTGCAACGGAGTACAGTGCAACCATCTTGGGAAGAGGTTTCCAGATTCAGCCCTGCGACTTAGAGCTACTGGAGTCAGTGTGACCTTCTTTATTTAAACAACGGACTACCGGAGCGTCAGTGGGAGACACCTGATGGCTTCAGCAAGTATTGGCAACTGGTGGTTCCAAAGGAAATGAAGTCTGGCATCTTGGATGAGTCTCATAACCAGATCACTAGTGGGCACCTGGGAGTGAAGAAAACTCTAAGCCGGCTGTGACAGAGATTCTACTGGATTGGCATGCATCAGGATGTTGAAGAGTGGTGTTGGGCCTGTGATTTAATCTGTGCCAAGAAGAGACCCAAGAAACATGATTTTCGCCCCTCTTCAGTTATACCAGGTGGGTGCACTGATGGAAAGAGTCGCAGTGGACATTGCTGGACCTCTGCCACTCACTGGAAGAGGAAACTGGTATATATGTGTCATCATGGACTACTTCACAAAGTGGCCAGAAGCCTATGCCATCCCCGATCATGAGTCTGTTGCTCAGGTGTTGGTTAGCCAGTTCCTCTGTCATTTTGGGATGTCAGAAAACTACATTCAGACCAGGGTAGAAACTTCGATTCAACTGTGTTCCATGAGTGCTGCAAGTTACTGGGAATCAAGAAGACCAGGATGACCCCCTGGAGGCCACAGTCAGATGGGATGGTGGAGAAATTCAACTGGACCCCGGGACAGAAAATGGCCATGTACTGCATAGAGGGACAAGCAGAATGAGACCAGAAATTTCCTGCATTCCTGATGGCATTTCAGTCCGCACCCCATGAGTCTACAGGCTACACCCCTACAAAACTGATTCTTGGCCACGAGTTACGTTAACCATTGACTTGTTAATGGGAAGACCATCTGGTGAAGAGCTGCCTACAGACACCTCCAGCTATGCAAAGCATGTTTAAGAAAGGCTGGTTGAGGTCCATCGTAAGTACGAGTAGCCCTAAAGTTATCAGGCGAAGCGATGAAGTGCAAGTACGATGCCAAGGTAAGTGAGGTGAGCTTCAAGGACGGTGACAAAACTTTGGTTATACAATCCTCAGCTCAAAAAGGGACAGTCACCGAAGCTTCAGAGCCCAGGGAATGGGCCTTACATTGTACTGGACCGCCTATCAGACATAACGTACTGAATTTGGGTAGGCAGGAAGTCTCGCCCGAAGGTGGTACATGTGAATCGTCTGTGGCAGTACCGTGGGCAAGGACAATACAGCTGGGACATCTCCGAGGAATAGTGCTCTCCCTCACCCGAGGATGTTGAGGAGGACCAAGGAACTGAAGTACAAGAGGAAGGTGACAGTATCGCAAGAGAGGAAGTGCATCAGGAAGAGGACCAAGACATTCCAGGAGGAGTGGACTGTGTGAAGAAGCAGGGACTTCATTGGAAGCAGCATAGGAGGAGACCTGATTATCTGAAGGATTATTTTATGTATAATAAGATGTTTAGTTTGGATTAAGAATTATGTTTTTATACATTGTGTAGTTTTGTTGGGATGACAAAGGACTAGGGAGGGGATAGTGTTGGGAAGCAGGATTTGGTAGTTAAGTAGTCTGGAAGGCTCTCAATACTTCTTGTATTTTTTCTGTTACGTGTCAGAGTTGCCAGCTAGCCTGCTATTGTAGGGGGAGTTATTTTGTAAATTTATACATTATTATTTGTGTTCTTTTTCTCTATAATGTTTTATTCATGTGATTGTTAGTTAAATTATGTAATTTTATCTCAGTTTATATGTTAACCCGCCCCGTCCCGGAAACGTGAATTCACGTCCTCACATGATGTGCATTCATATCCCGGAGACGTAAATTAACGCGGCAACATAGCAAGGTCCCTAATTTGCACAATTTTCAATTTTCGCGAGTGATTTTTGGCAAGTATACACGGGACACTTTCCTCTACAAGATGCCAGGCAGGGACAATGCCTTACCCAGCATGACCTCCTCCCCCCCCCTGCATGACCTTTTCTCAGCAATTCACCTGATATCAGTGACCTGGCCAGTAAAGCCATGTCATGCCACGGTACGAAATTCAGGGCCAGAGTGATTCCCCAATCGATGACAATGTGGAGGACAAACATTATAGGAAGAAACAGTCAGAAATGATGATCAGGTAATGTGGCAAAAAAAGATCAGGAATGGTGATGAGTTAGTGAGTGAAACAATGCTTATAATGCCTATATTACCGTTTGAAAACCAATATACTCTCGTACTACATATAAATTCGTACCAAATAAATAAATAAATACCATTCATGAGTGGTGTAGAATAGTTATCCTCCCATAGAACTCGTTTTCTTTGCAGGCAGCCTGATAGAAAACCCTGTAAGGTAAGGAGGTACTCCTACCTGGATCGAGTTTTTTAAACCTCAGGTGAGCGATTTCTCTGTGAATTTTCGATGTTTCTCACAAAAAGAAGATGTTTGAGCCAAAAAAAAAAAAAAAGGTCCAAAAATGTCTGGACTGGGGTGTACCACTGCCCAGAAAACGTTGGGATGGGGCGGGTTAAATAATTTAGAGTGTTATCCATTGTAAGGAAACACTGGATGTTTTGGATGTCTTCAACTTGATAACTCTTGTCCCTTCGAGAGTGTACTTGAAGCTTTGAGTGTAATACAAGGCAATTTAAGGAGGTGGAAGAGCCTGGGGAAGTCAGCAGTTCAGCGTTAGTTCAGTGTCGGTGCAGTTAGTGAACATTGTATACCTCCAGTGCTTGTGAAAGCAGTGAAGTGCGGTTGGCAAGCATTAAATATAATTATTTGGAAAGCAAAGACAACGAACTTAAGCCAGTGATTATTTACAACACCTGACCCGATCTTGTTGTACACCAAAAGGCTGACCAAAGAAAAACAACTCACTGGACAACGTCCTTTTTATACTGAACTACTGCTGTTGGAGCCTGTGGCAGTGTGGGGTGGGAACATAATATCAAAACAAAAATGCATTTACACTTAGGATATTGTGATAGCTATTCCATTTCTAAAATTTAAATTGAAAGTTAGACGTAAGAAAACATTCTCACGTAAACATAAAAGGAAGCATATAAATAAACACAATTTCTATCCCCATTATTAAAGAAATTATTAATGATTTTCTGACAGCTGGTGGCCATTTTGATTCTGGACCAAAGAAGATTTCTCGTAATGGTGCCAGAGAGGTACCCGGCTATTTCCAAGCCTAACCTCCAAGATCAGCTAATGACTGTCCTGTTCTAGTTCAATCTTTCTTTCTACTCCAGAGTGATCATGTATCTTTTATGCTTTAAAGAGAGATTATAAGAGGTCCAGGAACTTTCTATTTCAGCTTTCGCAGGCTAACACTTGGTATTTGTGAGCAGTTGTTTACTATTACCAATGACCTCAAATGACCTCGGAGGTCTACCTCACATAGCCTGTGTCCTAACAGGAGGTCATGTGAAACTCCATGCCAAATATTGGGCTGCTGACCTGGGTCCAGTCTTTCCAGCGTGTATTACCAGTGACCTCAAATGACCTACGACTGGTGATCTCAAATGACCTCGGAGGTCAACCTCACATAGCCTATGTCCGAACTGGAGGTCATGTGAGTCTTCGTGCCAAAATTGGGCTGTTGGGTCCAGTCGTTCGAGCGTGTATTAACCGGTGACTTCAAATGACCTCGGAGATCAACATCACACAGCCTACATCTGAACTGGAGGTCATGTGATTCTCCATGCCAAAAATTGGGCTACAATTACCCGGTGTTGCCCGGGCTCAAAAAGGCTAACACTCCACCGGTGTCCTCAAGCGACCCAGATATGAATTTTGACCTCCCTAAATCCATACTTGGGTCATCGTAATTCAGAATATATGTTGGTCTGGGGGGGCCTCTGACCCTTGGTTTGAGAATGATTGAAGGACAAAAAACAAACAAACAAACAAACAACGTGGCATTTAGGTAGATAGATAGATAGATAGATAGATTGATACTGGATGACCTGTTTTATTTGGGGATGAGTTATGATCGTAAATATACAATGACTCTAGCACCCTTAAGTTATTTTGATGTTCAACATAAAATGTTAACATATTGCTTCTTAAGACAGACAATGGTTCTTTACTTCTGAGTGAGGAGGCGACCTGAGTCATTGGCCTGTTCTGCTCGACTGACCCAAGTGCTCGTCTGTCTTGATCCTGAAAGCACGGGTTGTACTACCAATATACCCGGCCTGACAACTAGGCATGTGAAACAATAGACATCAGACGAATGGAATTCAGTGACAGCAGGATCTTTAAACTTTAGAAATGAGCCATTTTGACTGAATTACTTACAATAATTCTAAAATCTATTTCAGATAAAATTCAACAAGGCTGCGAAGCAAAGAGTCTTTCATCTGTAGAGATACACCCAAGCTGGGTAAACTAAGCGTAGTAGTTATTCAGAAACTATCTTACAAGTCGTTACAACAGGTTTTCAGTGTAGGAACTAGTTACAAAATATTTTATTAGAGAGTCTCGTCATGGAAAAGCATGTATGTTCACGACCAAAATAATGTCCTATGCAACAAGGTCTTGACATAATTAACTGCAAACATTTTATGCAAAAACTTTACAAAATGAAATGGTTCCCATACCTGAAAGAGTGAGTTTGCAGAAATCTAAACACCAAAATTTACCCTTATCTTTCATTTCCATAATATCAACAACTGGGAGACAACCACTGGGTTTTATTTCAGTCGTGAACTGTATATTATCTTGGCAATTGTTAATATGATGCTTTTTGTTCCAAATTAAGATTCATAACTCATCACTGAATACATCCGCAATAGTACTTTATATATATATATATATATATATATATATATATATATATATATATATATATATATTTTCCTTTAGATTGATTTTTATTGGATAGTGCATTTTGATCATCATTGCCAGACGCCATGTATCCCAAACGGGGTGGCCAACGGCTTAGAGTTAATTGTTTTACAGGGAGGGGCACTAATCCTCCACCAACCCCACTTGACACGTGGGGAGAACGTTATGCCAACAGCATCTGGTGTTCCTAGGCTATCACCCATCCAAGTACTAACCAGACCCAACGCTGCTTAACTTCGCTGATCGAACGGGAAGCGGTGTACTCAACGTGGTATGGCCGTTATCTTTGTGTATTTAGTTTTACCACGTTTTTTAGTTTAATATCACATTACCGATGATGGCATATAAATGTCATGGCATCAAAAACCAAGATACTGTTTCTATCTAGGCTCGTTGTCTTCCTGCTCAAGCTAAGGTTCCCCACGAACACCACTACTGTCTGGTGGATAAAAAGTATTTAAACTCAGCTTGCCATGAGACACAGACCTTTGACATAAAGTATTATCTCCTTCGTTGACTCTCAACCTTTTCAACAAGTTTGGTTAAAATCGAATCAACTGTTTGATTTTTTTCTTGTTAACAACACAAACACTGGAGTACTAGGGCTTGGGAATAGGCCCTGAAGTCTTTGCCCGGAGTCAGACATAAAAAAAAAAAAGAAAAAAATAGAAAAGAATGGGTCGAACTTTGCCTTGCTCTGTGATCTTGGCCTTTGGCTGATTGCTCTTAAAATTTTTGTTTTCCCATATATCTCTTAACTGCAATCCTTACCCCAAGTTTGGTCAAAACTTCAAAAAATCCTCTAAATTTTAGCTGATAGGTCAAACTTTGACCTAATCCCGTGATTTGATATTTAACTTATTCTCAAAAACATTTGGTTTACTCATTGGCTGACTCTCAACTCTTCCATCAAATTTGGTTTTAGTCGGATAAAACCTGTTTGGGTAATTTTATTAACCCGCCCCGTCCCGTCGACGTATGGGTACGTTGCAACAATTTGCATTTGCCAGTCCCGGCGATGTACCAGTACGTCGTGCAATTGGAAGGTCCCTAATTTGCACAATTTTCAATTTTCGCGCGTGATTTTTCGTATGTATACACGGGACACCTTCCTCTATTCCTCTACAAGATGCCAAGCAGGGACAATGCCTTACACCGCATAACCTCCCCCCTCCCCCCCTCACGCCATTGTCTTGGCAAAGGACCTGTTACCAGTGACCTGGCTAGTAAAGATATTCAGGGCCAGAGTGATTCCCCAATCGATGACAATGTGGAGGACAATGTTTACATAGCATTAGAAGAAGAAACAGCCAGAAATAATGAGCAGGTAATGTGGGAAAAAAAGGTCAGGTATGGTGATTAGTTAGTGAGTGAAACAATGCTTATACTGCCTTTAATACTGCTTGAAAACCAATATACTCTCATACTACATATACATTCATACCAAGTAAATAAACAAATACCGTTTATGAGTGGATAAAATAGTTACCCTCCCATAGAACTCGTTTTCTTTGGTGCCAGCATGTTAGAAAACCCAGTCAGATAAGGAGGAACTCCTACCTGGATTGGGTATTTTAAACCCCAGGTGAGCGATTTCTCTATGAATTTTTGATGTTTCTCACCAAAAGCGAAGGTTTTAGCCAAAATTTTTTTTTTCGAAATTACCTCGGGACTGGGGGATGTCGGAGGTGCGGAAAACCTCGGGACGTGATGGGTTAACACACACACACACACACACACACACACACACACACACACACACACACTACTCGCCGGCTCAGTGGTAACGTTCTTGCTTAGCATCTGCTAAGACCGGGGTTCGCACCTTGCTCGGGATGTGAAAAGTTTCACTGACGAAGAGGGTGGTCACTGTCCTGTTTGAGCAAGAGGATGGGTGTGTGCGTGTGTGATGGTCAAGCCTTTGCCCTTAGGTCGGACTATATGAGCTCTCAGCTCTCTTCCGGAATTGTAAAATGCTGATGATCACAACCATCACGTGATCCTGACCGACCCAGTGAATTGCACACACACACACACACACACACACACACACACACACACACACATGGTCAAAACATAACACCCGCTCTTGCTTTGGGAACGAGAGTGTATAAAGACCTATGCTGTAGATTTAACAGATCAGTTTCAGTTTCAATTGGAGGCGCCAATAATTTTCATGTCTTTGGCTCTTGAGTCTGGTAATGGAGTATATTATTATTTTCATTTCTACGTTATATATTATTATGTTCGTTTTACTTCCAATTCCTCTAGTACGTAATTAATTCGACTTTTTTTTTTTTTTTAGTCTGCCTCCGTCCCTCCCAGTTCATCCCCCAACACAAAAGTATAGTATCCAGATCTTGACATGTCCACGAAATTATTTTTCCGAGAACTCCGGGCAGCTGGAATTCACAACAAGCACAAAGGTACACAAACATAGCCTTAACTCCATGTCAGATAACAACTACTCCTGTGGGGGCCTCTTCTGATCTGGTTATTATAGGCTGTCATCAGAAAATCTAATTTTTTACATTTCTTCTGTTCTGTTCCTTCACGCACTTTCCGAATTTACTGTGATTTGATCAGTATGCACTGTGTGTATGATCAGTATCCCCTCGATGTTGTAATAGTCAAGGGTATATGAACAGTCATCTCCATTGTGCCATGTGTTTTATTATGTTAAGGGGAGATAGGGAACTACAGAGAAGCTTGGATGAGTTTCTGTCAGGACCATGCCGGGTGAAGTATTAAAATTAGTCATTTGGGATATGGACACCACGTTATACAGTACTGAGGTCATTGCTGATAAACTCTGGAGTCAAGCATCTGGGATTACATAAATTATTGCTGAATAGATTAGTACATCGATAAGCGTTTTTGTCACAGCCAGTCTGGTACTGAATACATCGACTAGCTTTGTAGTTACAGTCAGTCTGGTGGTAAATAGTACATCAACAAATGTTACTGTCACAGCCATTCTGAATGAACTTCCACATTACTCGTCAGACAGAGACAGGTAACAGCGTTCCATCACAGCCTCCATCTATGGAATTTGTAATTAAGTTTCTGTCGGTAGACAGTTCAACTGATAAACAGAAGACAGATAAACTGCAAGATTAGTCGACATCTGTAAATTTATAACATCATTATATCGCAGCCTTTACTGATGGCCTTTGGAATAATACGCGTAGATTTAACAAAAGATAGAGATGTATAAAGATTTGTTATCCTGTGACCATGGATTTCTTGTCATACGGCTTAAAGTTAGAAAATACATCTCACCCAGTGTTATTCCAGGGTCCTGCAGCTACCTCCCCTGAGCCAATTGAATGTTAAGCCTTAAAGTTGAGAATTTTACCCGGGAGCCAGGATATATTGTTATGACTCTAGCTTATGAGCGGAGAGAGTGGAGAAAAAGTGTACCGGCTTGTGTAGTGGTGGAAGTACGAGTATGGGTAAAAGTGTACTGCCTTGTATGGAGGTCAATGGTGGCTGTGGTGATGGTAGCGGTTGTTCAAGAAGTGGACGTCTGCAGAGGGAGGTATGCTCGCTCGTGTAACGTTATTAGCGGGGGCAGTGATAGTGTTATTAGTAGTTGTGATAGAGCACGGGCTAAATGAACAGAGGAAATGATACTAGCCTGTTCTGTCATGAAGGGGTATATGTGGTAGTGGTGGCGGGGGTGGTAGTGGTGGTGATGGAGGTCGTGGTGGTAGTAGCGGCAAGAGCTGAAGGTTTCATATTGGTCGGGTTGACCCACTTTCGAAGGACACAGTTTCTTTGGAAAAAGTAGCACAGCAGGATAGTTAGTGCTAATGAAAAACTGGTGGATAACTAGCAATAGTGGAGAGTTAGTGGTTGTGCACAATAATGGAAGATAGTTTGTGTAACAATGGTGAATAGTTAGTGTAAGACTCGTGGATACCTAGTGAAAAAACTCGTGGATAGTTAGTGTTCCTGTGTAACACTAGTGGCTACTTCAAACACACACACACACACACACACACACACACACACACACACACACACACACACACACACACACACACACACACACACACACACACACACACACACACACACACACACACACACACACACACACACACACACACACACACACACACACACACACACACACACACACACACAAGGAGCCAGCCTACTGTATAGTTCATCATAACCCCACATCTAACCCCTCCAACCCTTATTGTGCATCCGGGCTCATGACACGGTACTTCGGACATTTCAGAAAGAGGTTCAAATCTTTTATTAAAAGTAAAACTTCAGAATACGTACAGTGATCGATTTAGCAATGTTGCTCTTTAATACGATTACATATTTTAAATGAATATCAATACCCTGTTTGATTGACCTGTGCGCTGAGATGAATGGGGCTAGTAGGGTGTGTTTGATTTGCGACTGCTGATTGGCCGTCGATGATTTAAATCTACACCTCTTCCTATTTATATATATTTATTTTTTTAATTGTCTGCAATATAAGCAGCCAGTTTAAATATGGAATAATTTCCGAAGTTAAGAGGTCAAAATTAGTCTGAAAAGTTTACTGTTATCAAAGAATATTAAAATGAATTATAAAGTTTTATAAAACGATGAGCGACGTTTGAAGTAAATTATCCACCCACGGTGTACACACATCTGCATGTTGCACTGCATCCACCCAAGATGTACACCTACATCTGCATGTTACACTATAATATCCACCCACGCCGTACACCTACGTCCGAAGTTGCACTACAGTATGTGCCTGAATTTATTTCAATGACATCATTGGCGACCAATCAGCAGCTGCGAATCAAACACACGCTACTTGCCCCACATATCTCACGTGCACAGATCAGTCAAATTGACTATAGTATGCTTTAACGGCTCATCTTCCGGGGGAGGTGAGCAAATCGATGAGGGATGAAGGGAGTTTCAAATACAAACACCATTTCCCTCTCCTATTTTTTTTTTTTTTTTTAAGCTGCAACTTACCCTTGCTTATGACTTCCACAATGTGTTTAGGTAGTTAGAATGAAACAAGTTTTGATTATGATTTCCTCTTCTTTTAACTCTCATTAGAATGGAAGAAGCTTATATCCATACCCCTTAATGCCGAGGAAGTATTTCTTGGTGCCGTCAACTGAGAACATCCCAAGAGTGAAGGAGTTAATGTTATTTCTGATTCGTCCACTTCAGTCTCTCTCATACAGAATGAATTTGTTTGGAGATGGCAAGAATATAAAGTATAAAGATATATCTGGACGCAAGCGGTTAGATTTTTCCATTTTTCAACAAAAAATCAGCATCGTTCTTGAGGGGTGGCAGCTGTTGCACAAACCATCCACCAATCAATACCTGAGTTTGTGTCCGCGCTGCTTTAAAAGTCGGGAAACTATGGGAAGCAGAGAAATTCCACAAATGACAGTGGAAGACAGCGTTTTCATCATTAGGCCTACCCGATTTCATCCAGTGAAATTACTGGTAGTATGACCGAAGACCGCACGTTCGCAAACGACCCACTCTTTTTACTGTACCAAACTTTACCTTTTAACCCTTTAACTTTTATGATATCTCTTTTAACTCATTCTAACCACTCCCGGGCAATTTTATTAACTGACAAAGGAGACATTAATCCATTAGCCAAGAGAAGCCTCGGCCAAGCCATTTCATATTGCATTGTGGTGATAGCCTAGTAGGAATAAAATAAGATAAAATAGTGTCACAGTACTGGAGAAGCACTGGGATACTTTGAGTTGGTATAACTGTACGGAAACTGAGAAGCCCCCTAATATCAGAGAGTGGGGAGAGGAAACACTGGGTAGACCAAAAACAAAGTAACGACTAAAGTGGAGAAGTAGATGATGGAGGTGGTGTGTTGTGGCAAGTTGAGGCGTTATTAAGATGGAAATGAATTACCTGAGTGTATTCATGTTGAGGCTGCCCCACGCGGGATGCAGGGTTAGGAAATGGATGGACAAAATAAAACAGCATTCACACCCAGATCACTGATACCTAAACATGGTAGACCTTTACTCGTCCCTGTTGTGGCAATGCATTTTTGTTTGAACGTTTCCGTTTTATCAAACTATCTCAGTAATTTTTGGATGCAGGAGCATTTCTGGAGCGGATTTGTCCGTTTGTCACTCCCTAGGGATTTTCGGAGGAGATGTGCTTCTTACCGTAGACTTTGGCGATGTTCAATACGGTCCTACATGTGTTTAGTACTTCTGTCCTTGTACTCTTTCGCCAGACACCCAGTCGCAGGTTTCATCTAAGAAAGTGACTCCCAAGTAGACCTTTACGAATCCTAACCTTTCCTGCTACATTCCATCACCTTATTCTTTAACCTTGTTCTCCCTCCCCTGAGACTGTGAAGTTTTTTTGAAGACTACCGAGATTCCCAGATTCGAATCCCAGGCCACCACTGGGACCCTTGGGGTGGGTGTCTTTTCCACAGCCTTTTGTACCTAGGGATCTGGATTTGTAAATCGATGGTAACGTGTCGTAGATTGGGAAGTGATTGTAGGGTACTTTCCCTGCTAATTACCCTCACTCTTGTGTGTCACACATTCATTGTAGGATCAGGTTTCACTATACTCTGTCACCAATCAGTTTCGTTGACATGAGAGACGTATAAGTATCCACGATGTTGGGACGACGATAAGATGAAATAAACACATAAAGGACTTGCACTACCGTTTGGTCTCAAGGAGTTGACATTTCATCCCCAGCAAAAACCGTTAATACCCACCCACCAGTTCATACTAGTTACAGGAGTCACTGCCACAATCACGTGGGGAGTTTTGGCATACTTGTGATTTGTCTGTTAATTCTGAAATATATTTAAAAAAAAAGTTTATTACCTTAAAAATTACATTCCTCCTGCTTTCAACGCGCCTTACCTCCCATGTGATTATCTTCTATCTTTAAACAACATACAAGTCAGTCTACCGTCATTCCGTAACCTTGGTGTTTCTTTTTCTTGTGACTAAGCTCAGTTGGACCACGTTAATTCCTTTTTTAATATCAGCTGCACAGTGACAGGTGTGTTAGAAAGATTCTGCTATTTTTTAACCCTATTGAGTTGCTGACTTTGTATCTGCCTGTATCAGTTCATATTAGGTCCAATGAAGAAACAAGCCTTGATGATGACCAGAATTAATTCTTACCCCTGCTGGCGAAGTAAGAATGGGGAGGGGGTGATGGATGTGAAAACGATAATGTTGTATTGGTTATGTTTACAGTATGTGTGTGTCAGAACCTGTGTGCGTCACAGTAGAATTGATAGATTGACAGTATACGCCAGTATATACAAATACATACTACCAGGACATACTTTATGAGTTTGCCACAGCGTAGACTCCAGCCCTATGATGTGGGACAGAAGCATCACCGATGAGTACCGCATCACCTAGCCACAAGGGGTTCGCCCTTGAAAAATACAGCTGTAATGTGTGCGTGCTGGAGGTGGGGGGAAGGGGGGGCTTAAAACACCGCACATCTAAGCAACATGAAGTCAAATGACTTTCATCTCATTAACTTCTTTCATCGACTCCATTAAGTCTCCTGCTCTTCGCCGTAATTGTGCAGATCACTAGAAGAGCAACTGGTCTGGTTACTATTCTTCTGAATTCTGTGCTTGCATCGTCCTCGTTCTCAGCACGGTGGAGACTCAACTCCCGCCAACCAATACACGTATACTTTATTCCCCTGATCCAACGCTCCTGTTCAGGGTAACCGGTATACTATTTTTTCATGTAGGAAGGACAGAATGAATAAAAATTTTCTGCTGATTTATTGAACATAGTTGAATCCGGACATTTCGAGGCTTCTGCTTACAAAAAATAATCAGATTTGCACAGAATGACAACTTATTTTTAAAAATGCAATGATAAATTTGGTAAAGTTGCAAGTAAGCTATGACAGAGTAGCGTGTTAACTTTTTTTTTTTTTTTGAGTACCCAGGATTTTGTCACAGTCACGTTTCAAGCACGAGCAGTGATCAGCCATCATGTGCATGTCCCATCTGCCTTGACATCGTTTTTCCATCGTTTGTATATCAAGCTGGAATCTCTCTCTCCCTCTCTTTGTTCTTCGCCTCCAGCGCCAAGAATTTCAGGGAATTAGTTTATATGACAATGCAGAAAGTGTAGTTTCACACTCATATTGCACCCTAGTTCCAGAAAACTAGACACCAAGTCTGTAACAAGGTGCTTGTAGTTTTTAGCCGGACTTGAGGAAGCCTAGCATAACTGCTACTAACTCATTCCAGACATTCCATGCGTCCGTTTTCATTGCGTTAGGGATCTGCTTGTCATTGATCAGTAATTTTATTTGTGAGCCATCAAAAAAACCAGCTTTCAGTTTCTCATATGTCATGGCAGGGAGTTTAGAACACAGGTAATGAAGATAGTTTGCTTCTTCATTTAAAGGTAGGACTAATTGTTTTATTAAGCCTTGTACACACCGAGATACAAAGTCTAGAGACAGTCGAGCGACTATGTATCTCGACTGTTGCGAGGCAGTCCAGATACAGACGGGCGACAGTCCAAAAACACTTTGGAGACAAGGCAACTTTGTCTCTGGAGTGTCTAGAGACAGTTGCGAGACGGTCGCTAGACATTTCTGCTACATTCTCGCTGGACTGTTGCTAGACAATCGAGACAGTCCAGCGACTCTGTCTCCAATAACCTATTATCATATTTAACTCAAGAAGTGATATTCCAGTCACAGGCAAAATGTACATGTGAAGATATACATTTATGGACGAATATATATATATATATATATATATATATATATATATATATATATATATATATATATATATATATATATATATATATATATATTGCCAGACGCCTCAATCCCGTTTGGGGTGGCCACAAACAAATCGCCTCCATGTCGTCCTGTCCCCCGCCATTTCACTGCCCTGCTCCCACCTCACACCCCCCTCTCTCATATACCTCTCCACCCCATCCTTCCACCTCATCCTCGGCCTCCTGCTCCCTCTTCCCCCTTCCACCTCACTCACATACACTCTCTTCGTCAGTCTTTCACCCTCCATCCTCTCCACATGACCAAACCACCTCAGTGTGTTCCTAATAACACTTCCTATCACATCCACATCCACACCACAACGCTCCTTTATATCCTCATTCGTCAGCCTGTCTCTCCATGTGACTCGACAGGCTCCTCTTAAATAACTCATTTCCACTGCTCTCACTCTTGACTTGTGTCCTTCCAACAATGGCCAAGCGTCACTTCCATACGTTAGAGTTGGTATCACAATACTGTCATGTAGTAACTTTTTCACTTCCATGCTCACTCCCCTGTTTCTTATCACTGATTTCAAAGAACCAGCAACCTTTCTTCCCTGCTGTACCCTTTCAAGCACTTCACCCTCCAAACCTCCATCCTTACTCATCACACTACCCAAGTACTTAAACATACTCACATTTTCCAATTCCTCACCATCCAACCTCGCATTACATTCACTGACTTCACCTCTCTCAAAGACCATCACTTTACTCTTCCCTGCATTCACCTTTGGATTCCGTTTCTTTCACACTCTCCCAAACTCATCCACCAAGCCTTGCAGCTCCCCTTCGTCTTCACTCAACAATACAGTATCATCTGCAAACAACAATACTGGGAGTTTCCAAACACTATCCTTCTCACCAGGGCCACTCCATCATCCACTACCCTACCTTGTACCTCTTATTACCCCATCCATGAACAGATTGAACAACCATGGAGACATAACACATCCCTGTTTCAACCCAACCTCCAGAGAGAAAAATTCACCTAGTTCACCATCCACAGGCACTGCAGCCTTAGCACCATCATACATACTCTTCACAGCATTCAACAATTTTCCATCTACTCCTTATATTCTTAATACTTTCCACAATCCTTGTCTATCCATCCTCTCATGTGGTTTCTCCAAATCCATGAAAGCCACATACAACTTCTTTCCCTTCTCTAGAAACTTTTCCACTAAAGATCTAAGAATGAATATCTGATCTATACAACCTCTTCCCTTCCTAAAACCTCCCTGTTCTTCTCCAACTAATTCCTCTGTTCTTTCTCTAACTCTGTCAATAAGTATCCTACCATACACTTTTCCTATTATATTAAGAAGACAAATGCCCCTATGATTACCACACACTTCTTTTTCCTCTTTTCCTTTGTACAAGGGAATAATTATACCTGACTGCCAATCCTCCGGGACTCTACCTTCCTCCCAGGCCAATCTGCACATCTTCCACATCCATTCCACTACCATCTCTCCCCATGCTTCAGCATTTCACCAAACACTCCATCAATAGATATATATATATATATATATATATATATATATATATATATATATATATATATATATATATATATGTATGCACACTAATGCCTTTTATTAGAATATCGACAGCATGTACACAAACAGGAGACATGTACTAAAATTATATATTAAAAACTAAAATCAAAGTTTAATTAAAATGTATTTCTCTATTTTCATAGATCCTCAGTTAAAAATAGTGGCCCAGGAAGAGGTGTGCTTCCTGCGAGTGATTGATAGTCACTGATATTTGGTATGAATTGTCCACTGTTGTTAGTTTCATTTCGAGTTGTGTGAAGCTTCAGTTGCCCCATTTTCGTAATTCAGAAAAAGGTTTGTTTTTTGAAGCTGTAATTGGGTCAGTGTCTCATAGATCTCTGTTCAGTAATGGTTTAAATTTGCTTATGAAATATTTTTCCTTTGATTTTCTTAATATTGGATCATCCTTTTTTACTTTATAGAAGGGCATAATATTGAAGTTTGGAGAACATTTTTTTGCACATTTAGCTATGTGGGTATTAACATATAAACCTTTACCGTGATTAATATGATCCCTATGTAGGTTAGTACGAAGCCTGAGATTTGAGGTCTCGCCTATATAAATCTCTTTGCATCCACCGCAGCGAATTACGTAAATGCAGTTTTGTGTCGAGCATCCCATGTTTTCGTTAATTTGGAATGTGTAGTTGACACTGGGAAAAGTGAATTGACTGCCTTCAATTATTTCCATGCAGAGTTTACATTTTTTGTCTTCACATTTCTTCACTTTGAAACTAGATAAATTATTAAACCTAGCCCTTGTTAAAATTCTTTTTAGATTATTGGGTTGCCGCTTTGCTTTAATTAAGGAGACATCTTTATATATTTCTTGTGTTTCAGGTGCTTTTTGAAGAACATTAATTGTACATGAGACTTCTTTAAAGTGATCATCATAATTTGGGTTATAGGTTGTTATATATGGTATTGTGTGTGTATCACTGGTTGTTTCTTTATTACTGCAGCTCCGAAGGTTGCCTATGGGTATTTGTTTTGCTCTTTCTATGCCATTTTTATTATACTTTTGGGATATCCACGTTGTCGAAGAAAATCTTTCAGTTCACTTAATCTTATTTCTTTTAACTCAGGTTCTGAAACTATTGTGCATATCCTCCGTGCTAAATTAAATGGTATGTTATTTTTTATGTGTCTGGAGTGATTAGAACTATATGTTAGATAATGTTTTGTATCAGTTTCCTTGTAATGAATGTCAGTAATTATTTTCTTATCTTGCTTAATGAGTTTTATGTCTAGGAAAGTGACTGTGTCTCCACTTGTGTCACATGTAAATGTTAGTTTGGGGTCCAGGTTATTCATGATGTTTATGAGTGTTGAGAAATGTCCATCTCTCTCGTCCCAAATCATAAAGATATCGTCTAGGTATCGCATATAGTTCTTTTTCATTTTATCCGCTATTGTTTTACCAAAAATGTGCTGACACCTGAGAATATAAGGTGTTTTCTAAGTAACCCAATACAAGATTGGCATAATTTGGCGCAAATTTTGTCCCCATTGCTGTTCCTGACACTTGTAAGTAATTTTGCCCATTAAATTCGAATGAGTTGTTTTCCAAAATTAAACTGCATCCTTCTTTTATTAGATCTGCAGGTATACGATTTGTATTATCATAGTGTTCATCAATCCAATAAGTGATAGCTTCATATCCAAGTTCATGGCGAATATTGCTATATAGGTTTACCACATCAAGAGTTACGAAAATTTCATTATCATCTAATTTAGTAGGAATCTTGTTTAAAAAGTCTAGATTGTTTTTGATATATGAAGGTATGTATTTCAGAAAAGGTTGCAGTAATATATCTAAGAAGTGACTGAGACGGTGGGTAGGGCAAGCTGGTCCCGCAATAATTGGTCTCATTTTAAGGTCTACAGGGTTTGTTTCGGAAATCACTTCTGTACTACAAACATTAATTTGATCAATTATCATTTTGGACTTATGAACTTTTGGTAAACCGTAAAATAGGCTTGTCTTATATTCAAAGTTTGTTAAGTAATTAACTTCATCTTTAGTTAGTCTATCCTTATAATTTTTAATTACCCTTTTTATTTCATTCATAGTTTTTTGGTCTATATTTTTTGGTATCTTTTCATATGTATCCTGATCCTTTAAAATATCCATCACCTTTTGTTCATAGAATGATGTATCCATTAGTACAACAGCTGACCCTTTATCAGCTTCTTTAATAACATCAGTGCAGTTCTTAAAGACTTTTATAGCTTTTTGTTCACCAGGTGTTAAATTATACTTAGGTTTACTGTTTTGTTTGGTGATAGTAGATCGACTCAGTCTTAGGAAATCAATTGCGGCATCGAGGGTGGAATTTCTACCAGTATTTGGTTCCCATGTAGATTTAGATTTTACCAATGATTCATCATTTAACACACTGTTGTGGAAAAATTCCTTTAATCTTAATTTTCGACATAATTCATCAATATCACTTATTGGATTGATGAACACTATGATAATACAAATCGTATACCTGCAGATCTAATAAAAGAAGGATGCAGTTTAATTTTGGAAAACAACTCATTCGAATTTAATGGGCAAAATTACTTACAAGTGTCAGGAACAGCAATGGGGACAAAATTTGCGCCAAATTATGCCAATCTTGTATTGGGTTACTTAGAAAACACCTTATATTCTCAGGTGTCAGCACATTTTGGTAAAACAATAGCGGATAAAATGAAAAAGAACTATATGCGATACCTAGACGATATCTTTATGATTTGGGACGAGAGAGATGGACATTTCTCAACACTCATAAACATCATGAATAACCTGGACCCCAAACTAACATTTACATGTGACACAAGTGGAGACACAGTCACTTTCCTAGACATAAAACTCATTAAGCAAGATAAGAAAATAATTACTGACATTCATTACAAGGAAACTGATACAAAACATTATCTAACATATAGTTCTAATCACTCCAGACACATAAAAAATAACATACCATTTAATTTAGCACGGAGGATATGCACAATAGTTTCAGAACCTGAGTTAAAAGAAATAAGATTAAGTGAACTGAAAGATTTTCTTCGACAACGTGGATATCCCAAAAGTATAATAAAAAATGGCATAGAAAGAGCAAAACAAATACCCATAGGCAACCTTCGGAGCTGCAGTAATAAAGAAACAACCAGTGATACACACACAATACCATATATAACAACCTATAACCCAAATTATGATGATCACTTTAAAGAAGTCTCATGTACAATTAATGTTCTTCAAAAAGCACCTGAAACACAAGAAATATATAAAGATGTCTCCTTAATTAAAGCAAAGCGGCAACCCAATAATCTAAAAAGAATTTTAACAAGGGCTAGGTTTAATAATATATCTAGTTTCAAAGTGAAGAAATGTGAAGAAAAAAATGTAAACTCTGCATGGAAATAATTGAAGGCAGTCAATTCACTTTTCCCAGTGTCAACTACACATTCCAAATTAACGAAAACATGGGATGCTCGACACAAAACTGCATTTACGTAATTCGCTGCGGTGGATGCAAAGAGATTTATATAGGCGAGACCTCAAATCTCAGGCTTCGTACTAACCTACATAGGGATCATATTAATCACGGTAAAGGTTTATATGTTAATACCCACATAGCTAAATGTGCAAAAAAATGTTCTCCAAACTTCAATATTATGCCCTTCTATAAAGTAAAAAGGATGATCCAATATTAAGAAAATCAAAGGAAAAATATTTCATAAGCAAATTTAAACCATTACTGAACAGAGATCTATGAGACACTGACCCAATTACAGCTTCAAAAAACAAACCTTTTTCTGAATTACGAAAATGGGGCAACTGAAGCTTCACACAACTCGAAATGAAACTAACAACAGTGGACAATTCATACCAAATATCAGTGGCTATCAATCACTCGCAGGAAGCACACCTCTTCCTGGGCCACTTTTTTTAACTGAGGATCTATGAAAATAGAGAAATGCATTTTAATTAAACTTTGATTTTAGTTTTTAATATATAATTTTAGTACATGTCTCCTGTTTGTGTACATGCTGTCGATATTCTAATAAAAGGCATTAGTGTGCATACATATTTATATATATATATATTTCCCCACAAGAAGATTTTCATACTATATATATATATATATATATATATATATATATATATATATATATATATATATATATATCTTGTCTCTGGACTGTCGTGTGACTGTCCGGCGACAGATTTGTATTTTCCTGAGACAGTCGCACAACAGTCTAGTGACACTGTCGTGAGACTTTTGCTGGATAAAGTATCTCGGTGTGTATGTGACCCAGAGACAGTGTCTAGCGACTGTTGTGAGACAAATTTAGATTTTTCTGAGACAGATGCGAGACAGTCCACATACAGTGTTGCGCGACTTTGTATCTTGGTGTGTACGAGGCTTTAGACCAAGTTAAGTATTTTTTAATGAATCAATCAAAGACTCATTAACAATGTTTATCTCGCTAATTTTGTACTAATTTATTTCTGGCCACTCTTTTAATCCAGTGTTTTCTCCTCGTACGAATGTCCCATAAACATAAAAAAAAAAGAAAAAAAAAAATGAGATCTGCTATAGTCACTTTGCTGTCTCAGGAGCATCGACAATACCTCGAGATCCTCCCAAACGACCCAGTTATTTTCGTTGTATTTTATTTTATCCATTATCTTTCTTATATTCTCGTAGGATTCTTCCAAATGAACTGAGTGTCCAATTGGAACTGAAGCCAAGTCGTTTGCGTCATGTAGAAAGACACACTTTAAGCTTCTCTTTGCGTTATCAATGAAGAATTTCCACTGATCAGGATGGTAATAGGTACATCCCATTGTTTTCATAAGACCTCTCATGGTCTCACAAATAAGGATTCTTTTTCCATCTTGACATTTTCAATAGACCCTTTTTTCTGCTTCTGAATATAGAGAATGTTGTTCATGGAGATAGCAAGTTTTTCTCATTCAGCTGGAACCCAGCAGCTCAGCAGACTCCTTTGGCAAGTCAAGATCTCACACCAAATAATTCAACTCAGCCTGACTAAGCAATCTCTGAGCCTTGTCATCAAACAATGAATCATGGTAATCACTGTCCTCATCATTAGTTACTTCACCTCGGTCGGCTTCATCTTCAGAACAAATGAAGGCAGCGAAGACTGGAATAGGCACTTCTTCAGAGTGAGAGATTGATCTTCTTGCAGATGGAAGGTCAGGATATTTACTGAGAGATATTGTCTTGGTACTGAACCCAAAAACGTTGACAAGGCAGAAATAACAGTCATCGAAATGTTTTTGTGGTTCCTTCCAAACCATGGGAATCCCAAAGCTCAGGTTCTTCCTCTTTCCTTTGGTCCACTGTCTAAGATTCTCCACACAAGATCTGCATGCAGAATGAGGTGCCGAGTTTTATTCTGATCACGCAGCTTCATCCAAATATATGCATGATATGCCAATTGAACAAAGTTTGATATCGTTGTCCGCTGTTTTGGTGTAGCAAACGTAGAATGAATCAGGGTCAACTTTGCATTTTCAGCGTTTATCTGCCCTGATGAACCTGAAAAGAAACAAAAAATTAAAGTAAATTATAAACATTCAATGTAAGCAATTGAGAAATCGATGTATATATTAGTAAAAACAACACACACACACACACACACACACACACACACACACACACACACACACACACACACACACACACACACACACACACACACACACACACACACACACACACACACACACACACACACACACACACACAGACACACACACACACACACACAGACACACACACACACACAGACACACACACACACACACACAGACACACACACACACACACACACACACACACACAGACACACACACACACACACACAGACACACACAGACACACACACAGACACACACACAGACACACACAGACACACACACAGACACACACACAGACACACACAGACACACACACAGACACACACAGACACACACACAGACACACACAGACACACACAGACACACACACACACACAGACACACAAAATGTTGTGAGACATAAATACAATACAGTAAGTGGCAATTCGAATCATGTAGCAAATCCACGTTTTTCGTATAAATCATTATAACGTATTATGTATGCGTTTTGTGAATAAACGTGACGTGTTGTGTAAAAATGAAACATATTCTCTGAATCAGTATCCTCTTAGTACCCTCCATAAATTAAACCTTATTGGCTAGTCAGCAAAAACATTGCAGGGCTGTGTAATTAACCCTGGAAAATACTATCCACTGCAGGACTGGCCTATCCCGGCTGAAGTGGGGACGATACAGCCTATGTGTATCTACCAAGTGGCTTAGGCTGTCTGGTAGAGATTGTATGTGGGGTGAGAGGGGCTTGCAAGTGTGATTGTAATGTTGGAGGGGCTTTAGATGTGTGTAGTCTGTGAACCAAGTGTAATCGGCCCGTGCAAACCAACTGGGTGCAAGCATACTTTATTGTATGCGTCACTGGCTCAACTACAGCACCCCTTATGTCTGCGAAAGCAGTACGTGGCTGGGTGAACACTTCCAAATTTATTACCCTGGCGAGACGTGAACCCCCGTTCTCCCATGTACGAAAACGCACACTCTACCGCTGTATCACAGTGTGTGTGTGTGTGTGTGTGTGTGTGTGTGTGTGTGTGTGTGTGTGTGTGTGTGTGTGTGTGTTAGATTTAAACATTATTGATTTCTGAAGAAAACAATGTGTATGTGACTGCCCGTTATGAGCTTTGTAGATGCCCGTTTTCATTGTATGCAAGCATATGGAAATACTGTACACTGCCTCTCATATTACCATACCCGCATGAGTACTGCTTGTCATCCTTTTTTTTTTTTCTCCTGAAAATGGGAATTTCATAAAATAATATGTGTACTTGTTACAGCATTTTTTTTTTCTTTTTTTGTTTGTTTGTAATCTACCTGTCAGTGGGCTGATGATAGGGGTACTGAAACTAGTAACACTACATATTATGTCAAAGTACTAGGGAAGCATAGCCATGTCCCATCCGAAACTTTGATGTAAACCAGTGATCATGACTTGATCGATCTGAACCTAAACAGATCATTTCCTCCCATACCCACTTCCAAGCTTTACTTTGCCAGGGTATATAATTTGCTATGAGCTTTGTCCCGCCTCAGAAAAATATAAAATAAAATAAAATAAATAAATAAAAAATGAAAAATAAAATATCAACAGTGTTCTTTAACACCGTTTATGTTGCTGGTGGGAAAACATGTGCAGTTGTGTCCTAATTAACGTATTTCCAAGGTTGCGGCCATCCGTATCCCTTAGTTAACCAAGTGGCTTATGTCAGTGTTGATCTTGATGTCGGTAATGTAGTTTTCTGAAGTGCTGAGTCGAATCTGTACATATGTGTTTAGGGTCATGTAATCGACGGGTGGTGGTTTAAAAGCAATTAAATGTCATATTCATGCACCAGGGACATGCGTCAGGGTCATTTGAGAAACCTCTCAGTTTTTCATTATCCGATGTGCATTGAGGCACTACATTGAAAAATTTACCTGATTAATTAGATGGTCTAATATAGGAAAATTCGAAAGTAACATATAAAGTTCTATCCCTAAATGTAAATGGGAGCTGGGTCAAAAATAATGCATGTCGAAAAACGACAATGAGGAAATAACATTGACTTTCGTCTGAATCGCGTGACTTTGGCCTCCAATCGTTTTGAAGGTCTTGACAGTCTATTTAGCACCGAAGTAAACCAGATTATAGACATAATAAAAAAATGGCTCTTTTATTTTTATATATCAAACCAAACACGTGGTGCGAGAAAGCCTGTGGATGGCAGCAATTTTTGAAGTACGCTGGTTTGGACAGAGTGGTGCATATTTTGCCGCTAGCAATATCAAAATTCGATATGTAGATATCCTAGCAGTGTGGATGATCATCCTGGAATTTAATTTTAGGGAGGGGGTACATGGAAACCTATATCTCCCGCCAAACAATTTAATTATATCAGGCATTCTTGAAACAAATCGTTAGCATACATTGTACGTACAGTATAGACATGGATCCATACTTATATTCAAACTTGATCTCAGTGGCCTACGCCAACTCCCGTAATAGATCCCATCAACACAAAGTGTTATCTACAGCTACAATATCAGGACTGTCACTGAATCAAACTTTTATCCCCTCCGCTCTGTGTGTGTGTGTGTGTGTGTGTGTGTGTGTGTGTGTGTGTGTGTGTGTGTGTGTGTGTGTGTGTGTGTGTGTGTGTGTGTTGCCTGACTGTCTCAGTAATAATATGTGGATGTAAGTGGAGGGCCTCAATTACCTTACTTACTACTGTTTGCCTTACCAATGTTGCCACCGCTTACGCTTTCCTTACCCTTATCTGAGTGGTCATTCAGGGGTTAAGGCTTCATTAATGCAATAATACCGAGTGTCTCATGGTAAAGTGCCACATACCTGTCACAACTGAAAACCTTAGAGAAGTAACTAAGTTGTTGCCGAGAAAGTTTTTAACAATATTCACTAATTTGTGACTATGTTAAGCTTAAATACTGTGTCAATGTATCGGTAGTATGATGTACTGACAGAGAATTAAATAAAGTAGGTATGATGCAGTGGAGGAAATAAAAAAAAAAAAGGACATCAGTGTAAGTAGCATACAACATGTGAGGTGTACAAAGAAGAAAATTAATGAAGTAGTAAGGTTAGCTACACAGAGTGAGCATGGAAGAATAACAGTCGATGCGAAGAAGAACGCATGGATAGATGGTTGAGAGAAGAGGAAATGAAGAAGTCACGGGACAGAAGAGTAAGGCGTATGTGTATAACGGGAGGGAGGGCAAAAAAAGAATTCAACAGGCACATGGGTTGCAAATAGCAAGGCAATAAGAAGCTGTAAAAAAAGAAAAAAAAAAAACGGAAATGAAAAAGTGAAATGGTGACGGGGATGAGCTGTAGAGTATCTGTGGAAAGAAATGTGGTATTGGAGAGAACATTAGTCAGGTGCTTAATGTGGTGAGCAAAAAGAATTCAGAGTTTTCAGAAATGGGAAAGGTTACACCATTGGGCAGAAGAGTGGGGACGGTGTGATAGGCAGTAAGAGAGAGAGAGAGAGAGGGGGGACGGTGATGAAGACAGGAAGGTTACGGAGGTGGGTGGTGTGAGTGAAGAAATGTTATTATGCGGAGAGAAAGACATTAACAGACTGAAGCTGAAGTTTTATAGATTAGTCTGTATACATAGGTGGGCTTTTGATGTTGAAGGAAAATGTAATAATACCCTTGTATACATAGAAATGGTTGGAAGTGAAATTTTGAGAAGTACAATTGCATGAGATGGAGGGATGGGGTGGAGAGGTATATGAGAGAGGGGGGTGTGAGTTGGGAGCAGGGCAGTGAAATGGCGGGGGACAGGGAGACTTGGAGGCGATTTGTTTGTGGCCACCCCAAACGGGATTGAGGCGTCTGGCAATAGATAGATAGATAGATAGACAATTGCATCTGCATGTTGAGGATATTATGGAAAGTGTTTGACAGAATACTGATTTAGAGGGTGGGAGCAACTATTGAAGAGTTGTTGTGTGAAAAACACAGTAGGTTCAGGGAGACAAGGGATCTGTTGGTCAAATTTTTGCACCATCATGCCTAGCAGAGAAGATTTTGAAAATGCATTTTAGGTTTTTGTTGCACAGGCGGATTTAGATAGAGTAATCAGCCAAGCATTATGGAAGGTCGTAGGAGTTGGAGGGACAGGTAGATTATTAGCAGTCTATAATATGGAACAAAAGCAAGTGTAAGGGTTGATGGTATGTTAGTATGAGGATTAAAACAAAGTTTGGATTGAAACAGGCTGTATGATGTCACCATAGCTGATAAATATGTAAACAGATAAAGCAATGAGAAGGGTTAAAGAAAGAATAATCAGTAAAGAAGCACTTCTGACGAGAGGATGTTATGAGTGCAAAATGTGTCACTTCTCTTTGCAAATAATACAGTGCTGATAGTAAAATGAGTGGAAGTTACAAAGCCTTGTAGAAAAAATATGGTAATGGGTGTGAAAAATATAGTGCAAATGTAGTCAAGAGCAAGTGACGATGTTTGAAAGTCATAACGAAGAACTGGAGTTTGAAATCAAATGGTACTGAAACAGAAACATATGATGGTGCTGATGTATTTAGGCAGTAGTATGAACAGGGATGGTAATATGAAGAAAGGATTTAAGAGAAGAGTGCAGCAAGGAAACAATATACATGTAATAGGAATGTAGACAACAGTAATGAGAAACAGAAACGTAAACACAAATTACAAAAGGCAATTGCATACATGGATGATTTGTTTCCAACACAAATGTAAGGCAGTGAAACATGGAATATACTAAGGACCTAAATCAAGAGTGGGAAGTGTTGAAACAAATTTTTTCATAAATGTCTATGGAATAGCATGGGGGATAAATGAATGAAGGAATAGATTGTTCAGAATATGGCATACGTGAGTGTGCGGCAGTTGGGTGATTGGACAGAGGGGAAAAGCAAGACCAAGAATAAGATCAAGGCAGAGAGAGAGAGAGAGAGAGAGAGAGAGAGAGAGAGAGAGAAGTTTGGTCTTTTTATCAAGGATATCTCTAACAGAGAAGCAGAAGTGGGCAACAGTAACAGAATGCTCAACAATTATATATTCACGGTTTCATATGAGAAGTTATTTGTTTTCGTTAGTCGGTTTTAGTGATACAAAGCAGTACCGATATGTAGTGGCGACCACCATCGACTCACTTTAGTGGTGACCACTTCTATCATTTGTCATTTCTTTTTTATCTACTCTCCTCTGCTGTATTTCTCCCATCCACCCTGTCACATTCTATTACTATTTCTTTCCACTTCAGATGGCTTTACACTGTGTGACAAACCTCATGGTTTCCTGTAACCCAAGATAGCATTGGTTACCATATATCCAATGATGAGGTGATGTTGAGCCCAATATGTTGCCCCTGTTAACTGGGTGGAGAGAGACAAATGTGGTATCAATACGGAAACCAATCCTCCAAACTCTTTGTTGCGCCTTGCCGTGGCAAGCGCTGTCTGCCACAAGGAGACATCGGTTCACCTCATGGGACGGCCATGCAGGGGCGGTTGCTTGCGTGCGAGTTGGTGGGTCTGTTCAGCTAGACAGACCGGCATTACTCAATAAAAGCAATAACTGATAACCAAATTTCTTAAGTTATCTTCTGCTGCTTGCCAAATCACCACGACTCAACCTCGATGGGTAGATCCCCAGAGCAGGAAAGAAATCAGTAAGCCTGGACAGTGCTTGATTGAGCAGGACTGTACTGTATGCATAACGCCTCATCTGCACCAAGTGCCGGAAACCTTGCAACCCCAGTGAAACGAATGTGCAGTACGTCACAGCAAGCCAACCAGAGATAGCACTAACAAATCTGTTCATATCTCATAGCTACATAGTGCTGAGGCCCACCTTACATTCTTAGGTAAATATTGCTTTCATCCACATTGGGTTTCCTTACACCACATGGCACACAAAGCTCTTAGCCACATTAAGCCGAGAACTTAATGTCGCTGCAAGTCTAATCTTTAACCTAGCCCCTCACTTTGTCTCCCTACTTCCGTATCATCGTCAGCAGACTCTTCATCTCCTGAATTACCAGGGAAGCAGCCACGGCTCTTCCCTTTAGATATGGGAGTTTTCTCATGGTTTCTTGTGAAAATGGGAGGCCGCCAACTAAAAAAGACAAAAATGGGGCATTATCCTAGAGGTATCAACCAATGTGGAACAACATCCATGAGGGAGGTGGATTTTGCCACCTCAGAGAGCAACATAATGCAGATATTTGTGCTGTAGTCTATATAATACATTGCTTGTACATTTATTACGAACCTAATTACCTGCACCAGTGAAGCTGGAGGGAAGTTGTGTATTCATCTCTGTATGTTTGTGTACAAGGTATATCAAAACATTGCTATCGGATTTCAATGAAATCTGGTGGATAGGTGGCCACAGATTCGAGACAAAGGAGTTGGAGCTGGATCCGGATGCAGGAATAAGTAAATTATATTGGCGTCGAGAGGTATGCCTTCTATGATATAATGAACTGGGAAGAATAAGACCATATAATTTATTACCTCGGCCAGCTATGTTCGGCGGAAGTTGGTTTATAAGTCATAAATTATTCTGGCGTTGATGGAGGTATGCATTTCTAAGTACATTCTAGTTATTAATCGTCTCATCTAGCCACTAACTTTAGTTGAGCACACACACACACACACACACACACACACACACACACACACACACACACACACACACACACACACACACACACACACACACACACACACACACACACACACACACACACACACACACACACACAGTTTAATATATCACCCTCCACTCGGCAAAAGCGATCATGCAGTACTAAATTGCAACTTCAGGATAGCATATGACATAGTTAACAGCAATGAAATTTACAAAAAGAGCCTAAACTATAAAAAGGGAAATTATCAAGACCTAAAGAAGTATTTCTTAGAAGTTTATTGGGATAATGGACTTAGAGGATAAGATTTAAATGCTGTATATAAAAAAATTCTGTGAATTTTATGAAATAGGAGTCCAGAAGTACATCCCACAGCACAAAGAAGCAGATTAGAAAATACAGAAATGGTTCAATACAGAATGTAAAAAATCTAAAGAAAGAAGAGATTTGTTGTGGAATAGATACAGAAGACACAATAGTGAAAGGGCATATAATAGTTACAAACAGGCAAGAAACGATTATACAAGAATAAGGAGGGAAGCCCAAAAACAGTTTGAGGAGGATATAATAAATAAAAGTAGTGATCAACCGAAGCTATTTTACAGGTACATCAGAAGCAAAACCAAAGTAAAAGATATAATACAATCCATTACGGACGAGGGAATCATCTATACACAAGAGAAAGATATCTGTGAAGCACTAAATAAGAATATCCAATCAGTTTTTACAGAAGAAAAAAATTTTGAGAGGGACTATGTGGAACATGCATGTCGACACATACTACCAGATATACAAATATCAGAAAAAGTAATCCAGGAGGAGTTAAGTAAATTAGACAGAGGAAAAGCAAATGGTCCTGATGAAATTTCTTGTTGGGTGCTACGAGAATGTGCAAAGGAGTTAAGTAAACCATTATTTTTAATTTTCAAGAAATCCTTGAGTCAAGGTAAACTACCTGATATTTGGAAGAAGCAAATATTGTCCCCTTATTCAAGAAAGGGAATAGACAAAATCCACTCAACTACCGACCAGTATTACTGACCAGTGTTGTAAGCAAGGTATTAGAAAAGCTTATAAGAAAAGCTTGGGTAAATCATCTAGAAGAACACAATATGATAACAGAAAGACAGTTTGGTTTCAGAAAAGGAAAATCATGTGTTACTAATCTGTTGAGCTACTATGACAGAGTAACAAACACAATACAGGAAAGAGAAGGATGGGTGGACAGTATCTATTTAGATTTCAAGAAAGCATTTGACACAGTACCACACCAGTGACTTTAATGGAAACTGTACCATCAAGGAGGAATTCGAGGGAAACTGTTTTGCTGGATGCAAGATTTTCTCATAAAAAGAGAAATGAGAACAGTACTAAAGGGAAACTACTCATCATGGAAAGAAGTGACTAGTGGAGTACCACAGGGTTCATTGCTGGCACCAATCATGTTTTTAGTGTATATAAATGATATAAACAGTAACACTGGAAATGAAAGCTATCTAAATATGTTTGCAGATGATGCAAAAATACAAAGGAGACTTACTAACACAGACTCTTGTAAAGAGCTACAAAAAGAATTAAATAAACTTCATGAATGGAGTAATACATGGCAAATGGAATTCAATGTGGACAAGTGTCATGTAATCAAGTTTGGTAAAAGTGGAAAAAGACCTGGTTGGGATTATACGTTAGGAAATAAAACCCTACACACATCAGAAAGAGAGAAGGACCTAGGTGTGATTATCAATAACAGACTATCTCCGGCTGACCACATCAGTGAGAAGGTACGGAACATGTATACACTGCTTGCAAATATGAGAATAGCATTCACATACATAAATGAAGACATGCTAAGAAGGATAATAACATTATTCATCAGACCAACCCTGGAGTATGCATCAGTAGTCTGGAGTCCTCATCTCAAGAAACGCGTAGACAAGATTGAAAAAGTTCAAAGGGCCGCAACAAGATGGATACCAAGCTTAAGGGATCTAAGCTACGAAGAAAGACTAAATAAACTGAATCTACCAACACTACAGGAGAGAAGGAAACGAGGTGACGTGATAATGCTATATAAATGCCTCTCAGGGAAGGAGAAAATAGACATAAATGATTACTTAACATATGGGGAAGCATCAGCAAGAGGACACTGCAAAAAACTGCATAAGAAGAGAGGTGATAAAGACGTAAGGAAATTCAGTTCCCCAAACAGAGCAATTGATCAGTGAAATGCACTACCGAATGAAATAGTGTGTCCCAAAACAATCCACAAATTTAAGGATATGTACGATAAATATGGTTTAAGACACGGGACAGTACGAGCTTGACTCATTCCTGTAAAGATACAATTAGGTAAGAACACACACACACACACACACACACATATTGATATATATATATATATATATATATATATATATATATATATATATATATATATATATATAGCATATGGAGCCTCTGTGGTACAGTGGTAGAGTGTGCGTTTCGCACGCTGGTGAGCGCAGGTTCGCCTTCCGCCAGAGTTGTAAAAACTTTGGATGCGTTCATCAAGCCACTTGCTACTTTGGCGGACACAAGGGGTGCTGTGGTTGAACCAGCGTCTCATACCAGTATGCTTGCACTCAATCGGCTTAAGGCAGGCCGATTACACTTGGTTCACAGACTACACACACATCCAAAGCCACTACAATCACACTCACAAGCACTTCTCACCCTACATACAGCCTTACCAGACAGCCTAAGCCACTGGGTAGAGATACATTGGCTGTATCGTCCCTGTTTCGGTAGGGATAGGCCGGTCCTGCAGTGAACCACAACGGCTGATGATATATATATATATATATATATATATATATATATATAGCAGGCGAACTGGCAACTCTTACTCGTAACTGAAAAATACAAGAAATACTGAGAGCCTTCCAATACTTCCTAACTAGCAAATCCCACTTCACAGCAATATAAAAATGATCGTTGTTTGGGATACATTAAAACTGCTCTATCACATGGCGAGTTGTGTGGGGCTAAGCAAAAATATTGATATGCTGAGACTGATACATATTCTCCTATAACGGATTTACCTGGTTCGTCAAAGAATTTAAGGTGGTTTCACTTTTATCACGCCATGGTGTAGTGGTAATAGTGCCTGACTTCCTCCTAGAAGTCCCACGTTCGAATCTCGGCTAGAAGAGTAATGTCTCTCCATCATATATATTATAGATAGATAGTTAGGCTACATATTATGTATATATATATATATATATATAATCTGTCTATTTACCAGTTTTTTTATTTATGCCAATATCATGTATCTCTGTATACAGTTTATACATAATATGTAGCCTAACTATCTATCTATCCATCTATAAATAATATATATGGTGGAGAGATATTACACGCATGTGTACAAATGTTTCTCACTATTCTAGCCGGGATTCGAACACGGGACTTCTAGGTGGAAGTCAGGCACTATTACCACTACACCATGGCGTGATAAAAGCCACCTTAAATTCTTTGACGAACCAGGTAAATCCGTTTTAGGAGAATATGTATCAGTCTCAGCATATCAATATTTTTGCTTAGCCCCACACAACTCGCCATGTGATAAAGCAGTTTTAATGTATCCCAAACGACGATCATTTTTATATTGCTGTGAAGTGGGATTTGCTAGTTAGGAAGTATTGGAAGGCTCTCAGTATTTCTTGTATTTTTCAGTTACGAGTAAGAGTTGCCAGTTCGCCTACTATTTGTATGCAGAGGTATTTTTTAAGTTGTTTATTTTTTTGTACTCTTTTTCTCTATAATGTTTTATTGTTTGTTAAATTCTGTAAATTTGTCTCAGTTTGAATGCTAAAGCATTTAGAATGTTATGTAATTTAAGGAAACTCTGGATGTTTGAATGTCTCCGAACTGGTAACTGTTGTCCCTTCGACAGTGTACTAAAATTCTGGAGAAGTTGGTAAGGCTATATAAGGAGGTGGAAGAGCCTAGGGGAGTCGAGGGACTTTCATGAATGGTTGCGGAGAGAGCAGACGTGTGCTGAACTCTTCTCTAGCTGCAGGGTTGCCTCACTGGCATTAGCTTTTTCTTTTGTTCGCCACTAGGGCGTTTTTCAATAAAGTTAGGATAGCTAGTATTCATTTTCCTCCCCTCCCTATTTAGAGATACAATAGGTGTTTGTGTCTGTTTCTGAGTTTACCTTTGCTTATCGCCCACGGAGGGTCCCCCCCACTGATCGCTCTGGGGCGTGAATAAACACGGTCGGGCCTCCCTGGAGTGGTTTGAGAGGGCAACCTCAGACTTAGGTGTCTGGAACCCGGTCATTCGTTCCTTGCTCGTTTTTCTCCCTCTTCCCACTTCCCCCTTTAGGGGGAAGTGGTAACTATGGTGGATGCCCATACTGCCTCCTCCCCCTTCAGGGGGGGAGGTAGTCCTGACTGACCCCCGACTGCTGCACGGACAGACTGCCCCGAGACTGAACGGCCCCAGACACGTAAACCGCTAGACATAAATGTAAATAATGCATCGTTTGTCATGATCCATGCGGTTGGTTCCACTCCCCTGTCCAGCCTCAATCCCTTCATCATCAAGAAGGTGATTGATGGGTGTGCAGGTGAGGTGGAACAAGTAAAAAAACTCGCTAGTGGAGATCTGGTAAAGACAATAAATTCAACCCAGGTAAAGGATTTGCTGAAACTGAGGAAGTTCCACAGTTATGATGTCCAAACTACGATCCCCCACTCCATGAATTCCTGCAAGGGTGTTATCACCTGCAGGGATCTTGTGCTTATGGAAGAAGAAGAAATTGTACAGGAACTTGCTCAGCAAGATGTAATTGAGGCAAGGTTTATTACCAGATTCTCGGAAGGGATAAGGATGAAGACCGCAACAGTTGTTTTGACTTTTGGTAAAGTATCTCTTCCAGCCAATGTGAAAGTTGGATACGAAATTTTCAATGTCAGACCATACATCCCGAACCCACTTCGTTGTGCAAAATGTCAGATCTATGGACACCATGAAAAGGCTTGTCGATCTTCTAACCTAGTATGTGGCAAGTGCGCGGCTGTAGGCCATTCTGCTGACCACTGTACAACAGAGAATGAATGTTGCTTTCACTGCCAGGGTGCTCACCCCACTTCCTCTCGGGTTTGTCCCAAGTGGAAGGAGGAGAAAGAGGTCTGCACAGTGAAAGCGACAGAGGGCATATCCTTTTACGATGCTAGAAAGAAGGTGAAGGAGTTGCATGCAACTCCCAAACCTAATATCTCCTATGCATCGGCGGTTGTGTCCCGTCCTGTGATGTGCACCATGGAGACGCAGACTGACCTTACATTTGCTCCTCATGCCCCACGCCCTACCTCTCAGTCTAAGCCTCCTGTCCGTTCCAACTCTCTGACAGACATCCTTGTTGCCACTTCATACTCTCAGGCTGCCGCTACACCTTCGCAGTCAATGCAGCCAAAACAGAAGCCTGACAAGTCTGACAAAATTAACTTGACCACCCTCACCAAACAGTCACGTCCTCATGTCCTTCCCACTCCTGGTCCAGCGAGGGAGAGAAAGAATAGCTCTTCCTTGGTGGATTCTGGGAGCTTTGTCATTGACGAGAATATGGAGATCTCCAAGAGCAAGCACAGGGGAAGGTCCCCCGGTAGCCACTCGCCTGGTGGCGGGCGGCATAAAAAAACTAAAAGCACTGGCCACCCTCGTAAATCTTAAACCGTCGCTTTCACTGTATTACAGTGGAATTGTAGAGGTGTCGGGAATAAGTTACCAAATATAGCAATCTTGCTGTCAATACACAGGCCAGACGTTATTTCTTTACAGGAGATGCGCCTGGAGGATCACCCTGATCCTTCACAGTTAAAACACTACCACTCGTATAGAAGATATGAAGGTCACGGAGTCGCCATTTACACACACAAATCACACCCACAAACGGAAGTGATTCTAAATTCTACTCTGGAAGCGGTTGCGTGCAAAGTAAAATTCAATAACACGTATCTGTCTATTTGCTCTCTGTACTGTCCTCCACATGGCCCCATTGAGAGTGATGCTTTTAATTCATTAGTCGAACATCAACCTGGGAATAAGTTAGTTGGGCGACTTTAATACCCATCACTATCAATGGGGTAGCTTGAGGATCGATGGTCGTGGGGAGCAAGTAGCCGACCTAATACTACAGTCCAACCTCTGTCTTCTGAAAGATGGTAGAGCAACTCGTGTAGATGATCGTACTGGTAACTTTTCGGCCATTGACTTATCTCTGGCCTCCCCTGGTATACATCAAGATTTCTCATGGGACCCTTATGACGACTTCTTGGGAAGTGATCATTTACCCATCTGTCTTTCTTATACACGTGACATTGTTTCGGACCCTCCACCTCCAAAATTTAACTATAAGAAAGCAGATTGGGGATCCTTCTCAAGGATCGCCAATTTAGATATATCTGGGGAGACCATAGATGTTAAGGTCGAAAATTTAACCCAATCCATATTACATGCCACTGAGGCTGCTATTCCCAAGACTTCTACAGTTCATGCGAAGCATAGAGAACATTGGTGGATGCCGGATTGCCGACAAGCATTAAGAAAACGCAATAGGAGATACAGGATTTTTTATAGTCAGCCCACTGAGGAAAATTTTATTGCATACAAACAGGCACGGGCTGAGGCAAGGAGAATAATAAGAAGGGCTAAACGTGACTCCTGGCGGTCCTTTGTGTCCATGGTGACTCATACAACACCATTAAGTAAAGTCTGGTCCACTATAAGAATATTAAATAATAAATGCCCATACTTCCCTGTGACCACCCTGCAGGTGAATAACACCATCTATGACAAGCCCGTGGACGTTGCTAACATCCTCGCCAGGAATTTTTCTCATGTAAGTAGCTCAGCCAATTACGACCCGCGTTTTCAACATCATAAACGCAGGCTGAGCTACAGATCATAGACTTTGCCACAGAAGACGTAGACTCCCCTTACAACCAAGAGTTTACGCTAGATGAACTGCTCTTTGCCCTTAAATCCTGTAAAGACACCAGCCCTGGACCAGATACCATCACGTACGGTATGATCCAGCATCTTAATCAGGACAACCTGATTAAGATGTTAGCATTGTACAATGAGATTTGGGCGTCTCGAACGTTCCCAAACTCATGGCACTTTGTGCACGTCATACCGATACCCAAAGAGGCTGGTCGTCTTATGAATCTCACTTCATATCGTCCTATTGTGTTGACTTCTTGTCTATGTAAGGTCATGGAACGAATGGTAAACAATAGGCTTCTTTTTGTTTTAGAGTCAAAGAATTTGTTAAATGATCAACATTGTGGCTTCCGTAAATACAGAAGTTCACTAGCTCATTTAATGAATTTGGAGCATTGTATTGCAGAGGCATTTGCCAATAAAGAATTCATGATAGGGGTGTTCTTGGACATCCATAAAGCCTATGACATGACATGGCGACACGGTATACTAATGAAGCTCTATGCTTATGGTTTAAGAGGAAATTTGCCAATTTTTAATTCAAATTTCTTAGGGGACAGGACTTTCTCTTTCAAATTGCCCCGTAATGAAACATCGGATATATTTATCCAGGAAAACGGGGTGCCACAGGGAAGTGTGCTTAGTCCTACTTTATTTAGTATTATGATCAATGATATTCTGTCATCAGCTCCAATCCCGAGGAATCTTAACCCATCATGTCCCGACCACTTTTGCACCTCTGACACCCCCCAATCCCGACCACTTTTGGAAAAAAATTTTTTGGCTAAAACTTCCACTTATGTTGAGAAACAAAGGCAAATCACAAAGAAAGTGCTTACCGTGGTCTGCAACCGGTCAGAACAGGTGAGGTCCCCCACGCCAGGTATCGTATTCTATCATAGAGGTGTGAGGCGCTCACGTTTTCTATGGTAGGTAATTTTGGGAGAAACAACAAACAACACTTCTACATTTATTGAATTTGAACTAATAAACAATAAGAATAACAATATAATGAATTTCAATGACATATGTATGAAAAATAATCATAGTACCTTCGCGCGACCATAGCTAGTTTGGTCCGATTGGTAAAACGCAATGTGCTAAGTTTCTTGTTTCAGTCAACATATTTTTTCTACTTGTATACTACTGTTTCAATGCCATTTTACCATTTTGTACTGTATGTAAATGTTTTCAGCTGTTTTCATTCATTATGATGACATGTAGCATAAGTATAGCGCACATATGCATACTCAGCGCACTCGCTACGACTCGTATTTCAACATACAACATTGTTTTATCACTTTCATAATATTTTCTTCTTTACATTGAACCTTTCCTCCACCACTATAAACGTTTTCAATTATTTATATTCATTACGAGGGCATTTAGTGAAATGCTAGCACATAATCTCGTAGCAAGCACACTCTCTAACACTCGTGTTTCCACTTTTACTTTATTTCTTCAATCACAATAAACTTTACTACTTACATTACACCCATTTACACCTTATTCTGCACTATACTTATTTA
This sequence comes from Coenobita brevimanus, assembly GCF_032717465.1. Classification (NCBI taxonomy): domain Eukaryota; kingdom Metazoa; phylum Arthropoda; class Malacostraca; order Decapoda; family Coenobitidae; genus Coenobita; species Coenobita brevimanus. The sequence continues at coordinate 14,151,769 of NC_137018.1, read as the reverse complement.
CTGACATTATTTATTCTAGTGAGCGTCATAATATCGCATGAAAATACCCTCGCAATGAATGTTTCGACCAACATAATACTCATACATTTACATACTAATATTCCACTTATAGTACACCCGTGTTCACTTGTAGACTCCTATTTACATATTTACGGGCCTTATTTATTCCACTGAGCGTCTGAATATCGCATCAAAATACCCTCGCAAGGTATGTTTCCACTTAGAAATTACTCATACACTTACATACTAATATTCCACTTATATTACACCCGTGTTCACTTGTAGACTCCTATTTACGTATTTACGGGCCTTATTTATTCCACAGAGCGTCTGAATAGCGCATCAAAATACCCTCGCAAGGTATGTTTCCACTTAGATAATACTCATACACTTGCATAATAATTTTCCACTTATATTACACCCGTTTTCACTTCCATACTACTATTTACAGATCTACGGACCTTATAATTACACTGAGCGTCTGTTTGTCGCATTTATTTCAGAGTATCAGCGTCCTATCGCATTCACACCTTATCAGAAATGCAGGAGCGTGTGAAACTCACTGAAACATGGGTGAATACACAGACCCACGTCACACTGAACGCACTCATAGCGGGTGTCCTTTCTCTGAGTGGTGGGTCTCATGTGGGAATTGCTACACACGCGACACCTGCGCTGGGGCCTAGGTCTATTTGCTTGGGGAGGTATGGGAGTGGGGAAATGGCGGGCGGATAATCTCAGGGGAGGGTGGGGACCTGGGGCTGTGTGGGTGCGGTGTTGGGGCCTTTCAACCGCATATCTTGCAACAATCTCTCGTGTCAGCTCCCTCACAAACCCTTCAAAGGTTTCCTTAACTCCTGTTGTCATGGCATGAAGGTGGTGGCAATTCAAGGCAGTAATGTTAAGCAGGTGAAAGAATAGTTTTTTTGTACCACTTCATCGTGGTCCTGGCACACTCGACAGTGGATATCATGGAGTCTGACTGGTCCACCAGGTGCATGTTGATATTATAATCAAGCACACACTCAGGTTTCCATACATGGTGCCTGCTCTCGCTCCGATAATCTACCGACTCTGTGCGGTGCATCAAGGGGCGGTGAACCATGGACAAGAGGCGGACTTCTCTATTGTGGTTCCACACAGTTGCAAGGATATTGTTTGCCTGGAAGAAGACAACCTCATTCCTGTCAAGTTTCCGCCCCACCTTGACCATGTGACGCCGGTTCACCTTGACGGTCCCACATATCCCCGTGTCATGCCTGTGTAGATATCGAGCGAGAAGAGGGCTAGTTTACCAATTGTCAAGGTAAAGGATGTGACCACGATGAAGATAGTCTTCTATCATTGTCTTTACCACTGGTCCCGACAGACCAATACTCCGATCTTCTATTATGTCTGTCTGTGCACCGGTGTACAAGACTATGTCTTGCACATACCCAGTCCTGCAGTCACACATAACAAAGATCTTGGACCCAAAACGGTGCCTTTTGCTGGGTATGTACTGCCGAAATGAAATATTGCCTCTCCACAACACGAGACTCTCGTCTATGACAAGGTCTCTATAGGGATAAAATGAGGAACGGAATGTCTGCCTTAGGTGATCAAAAACCAATCTAATTCGCCTCATCTTATATGTGTCATTAGCATTTGCAGGATCATCAGCATCATAGAAATGGAGGTGGCTTAGAATTTGCTGAAACCGATTACGGCTCATTACTTGGCCAAATATTGGTGTAAGCATAACAGGGTTCCTTGTCCAGTATGCAGGAATTCGGTTCTTTCGTACAATACCCATCAAAAGTACCAAGGCCAAAAACAAAAACATTTCTGCAAGGGAGACTGGGTAATCATAGAGGATAGAATGCCTGCTCCTTGTGCCCTGTCTTTCACTCTCACGCCGCTGGCTGTTAGGGAACCAGTTTGTTTGATCCACTATTTCCTCCACAAAAGCCTCACTGAAGAAAAGGTGGAAAAAATCCAGCCTGGTTGATTTAGGGTGGGAGCAATGCATCCAGCATGCCCCTGCTCAGTGAATGGGTGAATGAGGGGAGTAAAATTACTCCCATCATCCCAATTCCAAGACACAAAATCCTCGTCCCGATCATCCCCATCCTCACCTTCATCAAGATGGGGAAGAGATGATGGTGGGGGAGGTTGGGGAGGAAGAGTGCGTAGGGCTTCCCGACTCGCACTCTTCTTCCCTCTGCCTTTACTCTTCCCCTTTCCTTTACCCTTACGGCCTTGGGGAAAATCAGGGGGCTGTGGGGAGGAAGCCTGGGAATATTGGGGAGCATAAGACGTGCTGGGGGGTGGCTCCTCCTCACCTCCCTGCTCCATCACCACACCACGTGACTCACCACCCTCACTGCCCCAAGTGATAAGCCCCACCGCCTCACACCACCACATGACTCACTCCCGCCACTCTCACTTTCCACACTCCTCCCAACACTTTCCCTTTCACTCCTCACTCCCTCAACGCCACTTCCGCCATCCCCAAACAAAACACTAGGCCCATACCTGTTAGAACGATGTGGTGTGCACTCAGGGCCGCAGTGAGTAATAACCTCACAGCCGTACCACGTGGCAGCGCGTCCCACGGCTATGTCCTCATCCTCGTCCTTGTCATCGTCCTCGAACTCGGGCTCCACGTCACGTAGGGGCTGGCTAGAGGATCTTGCATGTTGTTTTTGTGCAGCCTGAGCCTCTCCTGCAGCACAATAAGTCACGTAGCGCCGCTTCCTGGGGGACAGGACTTCCTCATCACTGCTGCTGCTTTCCACATCCTCTGGTTGGACATAATCTTTGTCCATCTCCTCGTCATCGAGTGGTGAATCACTATCGCCAGTAAAGGCATCCAGGGTGGCTTGAATTTCCTCCTCCGAGAGACCTCTATGCGCCATGTCTGAGCAGGACCGTTGCTAACAGGTGAGTGACCGAGCCGCAGGTGAGTGCGGGTCGCATGGGGTCGCTGAGTGTCCCCACCTGGTGGCAGGTAGGGGAAGGTCATGCGACACTACATACCAAAAATCTCGCGCGAATTTTGAAAATTGTGGAAATTATGCAACTTGCAATTGCAAAACGTACCAGTACGTCGACGGGACTGGCAAATGCAAAATGTTGCAACGTATCCATACGTTGACGGGACGTCTCGGGTTAAATACTAGCTCTATGCTGACGATTGTGCAATATGGCACTCTTCCCGTAATGCACAATTTTCGGCTGGGCGGATTCAAGCAGCCCTTGACTCCATCCACCAATCGGCCATGCAGTGGGGATTTAAGTTTTCCGTCTGTAAGTGTGCCGCTATAGTTTTTATGTCTTGTAACATACCTAATTTGTGCTTAACTTTGGATAATCAGGTGGTACCTTTTCAAAATTCTGTAAAGTTTTTGGGAATACATTTTGATCGTAGAATTAATTTTAAACTTCATGTTAATACTTTGCTTGCTCGTTGTGATAAACCGTTAAATGTCCTCAAGTACCTAGTGGGTACTACATGGGGTGCCGACAGAAAATCTTTATTAAAGGTGTATAAGTCCCTCATTCATTCAAAGCTAGACTATGGCACACAGGTGTATGGCTCGGCATCTGATGCCACACTGAAAGGATTGGATGTGCTACAGAATAAATGTTTGCGAATGTGTCTTGGAGCTGTCCGGTGTACCCGTGTAGCTTGTATGGAAGTGGAGGCGAATGTGCCTCCCATCCATATTCGCCGCGAACATCTGGCCTTGTCCTACGGCATAAGGATATTTAGGAAAAGTAATATCGGCAATGTGGCCTGTACCCCCCTGCGTCAATACCACCATCTTCTGCAGGGGGTGCGTCGGCCACTTGCCGTTCGCCTCCACTCACTGACTCAGGAGCTTGGTGTGGACCCCAGTGACTGTGACAAGTTGTTGTTAAAAAATATAGCGCCTTGGGAGCCACCTGGCTGTACAGGTGATGTTACATGGCTCCCAGCGCCAAAGGCCAAGGCGCTAGAGGCAGAGGTCCACCACTTGTTTCGTAACATCATCATTCGTTACTTGGGGTCCCACCACTTGTACACCGACGGCTCAAAGTCGAGTGCATGTGTGGGTGTAAGTGTGTGGTTGACTGAATGTGCCCTCAGGTATCGGTTGCTGACTCATACATCTGTGTTTACCTCAGAACTTTTTGCTATTGACAAAGCGATAGACTATGCTCTCAATTCTAGGCATGACTCATTTGTAATCTTTTCGGATTCAAAATCAGCCCTTCAGGCAATTGCATCTTGCACTACGGACTCTCACGAGATCCAGGGCCGCATCGTTAATAAGTTGCATTCATGCAACAAGTCATTCACGCTGATGTGGGTTCCTGGTCATTGTCGTATCTATGGCAATGAGCATGCTGACTTACTTGCAAAGTCGGCTGTAGAGCTCGAGGAGATCTGGGACGTTCCTCGTGATCTACGGTCGAGTTTCTCTCTCGGAAAGAAATCAGTAAATTTTCTGTGGCAAGGTCAGTGGACCAGACTTAATATTCCAACCTGTAAGCCGTACCTGGGAGACTGGGACACTGCCAACCGTCCCAGTCGCCTGGAAGAAAAAGTGTTGGCTCGCTTATGGCTTAATGCCACCATATTAACACATATGAAACCTTATATGGAAAAACGATTCCCGCCACACTGACATCTGTGATGCGGTGTTATCTATCAGTCATATCATCCTGTGCTGTCGGCGATTTATTCGTGAACGTGCTTCACTTATAAATTACTGCGGAGCAGCAGACGTCCCCTTCACCCTTTCCACCAACCTGGGTGATGGGGACATTGTTATGACTGATAAATTGATGGCTTTCTTGAGAGAGACCGGACTGATCAGAGTGATGTGACTTTTTTACTGTGTGGTTATGGTTTTTATCAACGGTAAATATGTATATATTGTATTATTAATTAGGGTTGACAGTTGACATATTTGAAATAGTT